>NC_058523.1:367110189-367413219 GCF_904849725.1 Hordeum vulgare subsp. vulgare
CAAGACTAGCAAAGCTTAATGGGTGAGGCATGGTTAAGTGGTGAGGTTGCAGCAGCGCCTAAGCATATATTTGGTGGCTAAACTTATGAGTACAAGAAATAAGAGGGGGAAGATCTACGCATAGCGGACGTGAACTACTGATGATCAAATGAATGATCGTGAACACCTACCTACGCCAGACATAACCCCACCGTGTCCTCGATCAGAGAAGGAACTCACGAAAGAGACAGTCACGGTTACGCACACAGTTGGCATATTTTAATTTAGTTAACTTCAAGTTATCTAGAACCAGTGTTAAACAAAGTTTCCATGTTGCCACATAACCGCGTGCACGGCTTTCCGAAAGATTTAACCCTGCAGGGGTGCTCCAACTAGTCCATCACAAATTACCACAAGCCGCATAGAAATCCTCAATCAGGACACTCGCGATCTTGTCGGATTCCTTAGTGGAAAACCTCAACTCTGAGATTACCCAAAGCATCACCGGAATCCCGATGCACAAGATATCTCGTAAAATATGAAACTAATCCAGCAAGGCCGCCCGACGTGTCGACGTACCCGATAGGAGCCGCGTATCTCGTTCTCAGGACACGACTGATGGAACTAGCTACGAGTGCCAAACCTCGAGTTTCCTCGCAGTGACCCCGCAGGCAGACCGTTTGGGACCAACACCATCAGTACTGGCCCCCCTGTTTATGTAGAATTACTCCTCGGGTAGCGCTAACTCCCTATGCATTTTAGCATTATCAGAATTATTATGTTGGGAAAATGTAGAACCAATGTTTGGCCTTGCCAGACCAGCTTTAATCTCAAACAAATTAACAAGGGGGTCCTCATAACAACCCCGATCGTGTTAGGAGCGCTCAATTATGGAACATAACACCAGTAGCCGAAACTAAGGGGGCAAAGGTGGAACAAAACACCAGGCTAGAAAGGCGGAGCCTTCCACCTTTTACCAAGTATATAGGTGCATTAAATTAAATAGCATTTAATATGGTGATATAACAAGGAACCCATGTTAGCACATGGAAGCAACCGCACCTGCAACTAGCAACACTAACAACATGGTTAAGCAAGCAGTAACATAGCCAATCAGTGGGTTTGCTAGGTTGAACAGTTGAAGGTTTCATGGCATTGTTGAGAGGCTGATATTTAACTTGTGGTAGGCAATGAGACATGATCGATAACATCGAAATAACTAGCATGGCAATGATAGTAATGGTATCTGGGGAAATGGTCATCTTGCCTGAGATCCCGCTTGAAGAAGAATGCCTCCGTGAAGCAGACGAACCGACGTAGTCGAACGAGTCCTCACAATCCGGCACGCTGCGGAACTCTATCGAGACGCAGCAAACCGGAAACAAAAATCAACATACATAATTCACCACACGATGCACAACACAAATGATGCATGAACAGCTGAATACATGCAAGTCAGGGCATGACAATTCACACAACCAAACACTACACATTAAGTGAAGTTCAATATGCAACGAGTTGCATATTGACGAAACTCCACGTTTATTTATTTAGCTCTATCCCGATTAGGTACACAACAATATTAAATGTGGTTAACCATGGCACGAGGTGAAGCGTAATTAAACTACCTATCTAGGCATTTTAAATGAGGTCGGAAATGACATATAGCATCTCCGAGATGACCTCACGTGTTAATTTACCATTCTGACCAGCTCTGAACTAACACATTTAATTAGTTGTTAAACAGCTAAACAAATAGGTTCACGTGATTCTACGCGCCGTGACAAGCAATTTACACATAGGGAACATCTCCAACGGAGCTACGGTTCAAAAGATACGCACACCACAAGATATGATGGCATGAATGCAATATGTATGCAACGGCGGTCACGAGCACTTCAAAACATACAACCAGCAAGAGAAAATGAAACTACACGAGATTCTAAGCAAGTTTCATGTAGGACACGATCAAATCGGAGCTACGGTTCAACAACTACGAGCAAAACAGGAAATCTCTACAATCTGCCAAAATCAGCCACATAGCATTTTCTACGCCCCACAACTACGGGCTACACAACTCCGATAAACTCAAGCAAGGCATGACACTAAAGAGGGAAAGAATCACTACTACAAACAACTAACAATAACTAGCATGGCATCATGGAACACTTGGGAAAGAAGACACAAAATGGCATCTCACACACTATTTCAGACTTAGTGAAAATAGCAGTGTATGAAGCTGTAGTTTTCGATCTGAAGGCATATTGACAACAGAAAAACCATAAGCTACATGACTCCAAATGGCATGAAAAATCACAGCATGCTAGAGAATCACAAGGGCTACAACTAACTCCATTGCACCAACCTCAAGAGAGCTACAGATCAGAAGATACAAGCAAGACAAGACAACAACAAAATATAACAGATTCAAACATAGAAATATTTCAGCACCTCCAAATCAGCACTATTTCTAGCAACTTGAGAGCAAGCAAACCACACCTAAACATGCATTTCTATTGCAACCAAAAATACCAGGGGCTAGAGTAAACATCCAAGAACAACTCCCTAGTTGACTACTTAATCAAACGAAGCACGGAATAAATCCTACGAAATAGACAAGAGGGCAACATGGCAAAATATCGCGCGAACTAACTTGCTCAAAAGCTAAAACTAATTGCACAGAAAAATCCCATGGATTTTCTACCCCGAAAACCTATAAAATATGTGGGGTTGCAACACAAAAATAACGCCACACGTAAATGCGAGACAATAACCTATACACGGAAAAATAAACTAACGGCAAACCCTACGCGCAACAATACCAATCACCGCGCTAAAATACATAGCAAGAGGGTTCCTAAAACATGGGCATTTCTAATACGGCATTCGGGCTATACGGTCTTGCGCGAAAAATAAATACGGGCGTCTATCCTATCTAGACATCACATAAACCTAGGTATATGGCACGACAAACTACGTCAAACAAATATGCAAGTTGTGAAATCGGATTCGACGCGCAAAACTACACCAAATCCATATGCTACACGTCGTGATCCGACTTACGGATTAAAAGATACGGGCATTCTAATATTTAGCTAAATCCTGAAATTATCTAAACCGAAAATTAAATCCTATAATAGCTACTGGGCCGAAACTGAGGCGTAAAATAACTAAGAGGCGCCTATGCGTAATATAAAGGGGCTGGGGGATCTCACCTAGCAGGCCTTGAGGAGGCAGTGGGCCGAGGGGCTCCTCGAGAGGAGGCAGGCCATCGGTGCTGGCGCGGGACCTGGGCCGAAGCGGGGCGATGGCCCACCTGGTCGACGGAGCGCTCGGGCTGGCCTCGTCCCGATCCCGATCGGGACCGAGAGAAGCTGGCGGCGGGGCACGGCGGCGTGAGGCCGGCGGGAGGCAGCAGGGCGGCGGGGCGCGACACGGCGAGGAGGCGAAGCACCAGCGGGGAAGGAGGGATCCAGGCACGGGAACCCCTTCCCGGCGGCGGCGTCAAGCTTCGGCGGTCATGCAACCTCCTCGAGGTCACCGGCGGCGGGCAAGGGCAGGCAAGGCGCGGGGCGGCTGCAACGCGAGGGACTGAGGGGCGGCGCTCCGGCCGGCGGGAAGCGGTGGCTCGCCGGTGGCGGCATGAGGCGCAACGCTTGGGGTGCATCCGGCTAGGGCAACCACTTCTGCTCCTCGAGCTTGGGGGAGCCAACCTCGGGTAGCTGCGGGAGACGCTCGCGAACGGCGGCGGCGGATCTGAGCTTGGCGGGCCTCGGATGGGCTCGGGCGGGCCCGACGCGCTCGTGGGAGGAGAGAGAGAGGGCAGGCTAGGGTTTGGTGCGGATTTCGAGGAGAGATGGAGAGATGCTGTCTAAATTAAGAGGGGGTCTAAATATGGACAAATGGGGGGGCTTGGTTAGCCGGAATTTCGTTCCGGATCCAACCGTGCACTCAGATTCGGATAATTCCGAACGCGGGAACGGTTACGTGTCCGTGTAGGGTAGTTTACCGGAGACGAGAGGGAAAACGGGCGGCGCGACAACGATTTTTAAAACACCGACAACTGTCCGACGGTAGACGGAATACGGTGCCGCTACGGTCGACTGTTCGGGTACCAGACAGTCTCCGATCCCGACGAAATTCGACAGGCGGCTTAGCTATAACTAATCACGACCGCATGCCAAGTTTCACCCTGATCAGAGAAAGTTTTACACACACTATTTCAAAACAGGGTTTCGACGATGCCGCGGGCGCATGTGTGTGCGGTCAGGCTTAGAACGAACAACGACGAGAACCGGCAACTGCTAACGGATGCAAGTTTTGGAAACTGGCGGCAATGTGGTGCCGATGCAATGCAGATGATGCGCATGATGCGATGATGATGCGACAAATAAAGATAAGCACATGACAGAAACAAAATAAAGGGGGAATCTTATGGGGCGTCGGTCTCGGGCTGTCACATTCCCCTTTTATTCTGTTCTCGTAGTGTGATTCGTTTGGTTGTCGCATTCATCATCGCATCACGCGCATCATCCGCATTGTATCGGCACTCTGTTGCCGTCAGTTTTCAAAATTTGCATCCTTTATTAGTTGCTAGTTCTCTCTGTTTTCGTCGTTGACCGTTTCGAGACCAACCACACACGCACGAGCTCGCGACATCATGAAAATTTTGTTTCTAAAAGTGTGTATGAAACTTTCTTGGATTGTGTTAAAAATTGGCGTGCGGTCTTAATATAGCGTAGGTGGGCCGCGTGTCAATTTGTCATAATCGGAGTTCGTTTGATACCCGAACCGTTAATTATATAGCGACACTATAGCTGGTCAATTGTTGGACGTTTCATTATTTTAAACTTTGTCGCCGGGTTGCCCGTTTTCCCTCTCATCCCCGCCTAGGCCCTCTGCACAATGCACCGACCTGCCCGCAACCTAGTCCGGAACTTCCCCGAACCCGAACCGGGCGGTCGTGACCGTTGGATCCGGATCAACCCCGTTTTACCGCAAACCGTCATCTGTTTGTCTACTGGACTCCCTAACCTAGCTATTTCCGATCATCCGATTTAATCGGAGGGTCCTAACCCTAATATATTTCGCTATATATAGATCACCCCTAATCTAACCTTAGAATCGAGGACCCCTGTCCAACCCCTCAGCCGCCGCCACCACCTTCCTCCTTGAAATCCCCATCCACCCAACCGGCTCCACCTCCTGATTCCCTCGTTTTCCTCAGTGAGCCTACCCAAGCCCTTGATCCTCCCACAACCCTGGACGTGTCTGGCCGCCCGAAGGCGCCCCGTCCATGCGACACAAGAGCAACGACTCATGCAGTTGTGCTTGAGCTCCCCGACCACCCGTGTGTGAGCACCTGCAACAGCCCCGTCTCCTCGCTGTTGCCGTGTTGTCCGTCGCCGGATCCGGTGCCCCACCACCGGATCTTCCTGTCGACGTCCAAGGAGCTTCTCCAGCCGTGCAATGAACCCCCGTCGAAGCTTCTCCGCCAAGCCAAGGAGCTCGTCACCTCGCGCCCGTTCTGCGTAGCTCGCCCCTACACGAAGATGTTGTTCCCCGACCTCGACCCCGCCTTTAGATCCGCCGAAGCCGCAGGCCGCCTCACCACCTTCTCGTCTCACCATCGGTCCCACCCACGCAGTCGGCATCACCCCTGCCTCCTCGTGTACGGGCAGGGAGGGCGACCCCGTTGACCGAGCTATCACGTACTTGGTCCACCTCCCATCGCCATCCGCTCCCCAGTTCCGGTCGTTCCCTTTGTCGTTCGACCATCCCCGATGCCCCGTCGTTAGCGCGCCGTCTCTTGTTGCTACCCCTGTTCGAGAGGAGGTGGAGCATAACACATCGCATGCGCGTTGGCCCCTCCTCCACGAGCCAATGCCAAGTGGGCTCCAGCAACCAACGCCCCGCGTCCTGGGCCACGTGGGCCACAGAACTGCCAGCCGGCCCAGCTGCAGCTCTCGTGCCTGGCCCAGCACCGCCCGCAGCCTAGCGGCCTCCTCAAGCCTCCACCAGCCTTCACTGCCTCCACCGCATGTGGCTCTGGATTCGCCAAGATCCTCTTCGACAACTGTACGATGACCTATGTACCACTACTTCCACGACGTCTGCAACGATCCATGTACATCTACACCGCAACGACTCGATCCGCTTCGAGATGCACGCTTCAAGGGTATAACCACCGAGACGATCACTCGTGGACCGAATGCATTGTTGTATGAGATGCGATGTTCTTCGTTTGGTAGATGCCATGTTAGTTGCAGGTACCCCATATTCATGCCTCCGACACATGGAAACCCGATAACCGGGATCACCCCATCATTCTTTGACATGACACGCTCCCAATTCGTTCGCACCGGTATCTCATCGATTTATCGGAACCGGAACGTGTCATGACTGTCATTTGCATGCATGTTGCATTGATGGCATAATATCTTGTGTTGCTTGCATCTTTTAGACCGTAAATCCGTTGGAGATGAGCTGTATGTGTAAACCGACTAGAATGACGTGTACTTTCACGTGCTCCACTTTATTTTGCCATTTAACAAACTTAAAAAGTGTTTAAGACAGATCTAGGAAGATTTCGAAGTTAACGTGTGGGGTCATTTCGGAAATGCTATATATCGTTTCCAGCCTCATTTAAAATGCCTAGACATGTAGTTTATTTGTGCTTCACCTCTTGCCATGTTTAAACAACATTTAATATTGCTGTGTACCTAAACGGGAGCGAACTTAATAATTCGTATGTGGAGTTTCGTCAATATGCAACTCGTTGCATATTGAGGTTCACTTAATGTGTAGTGTTTGATTGTTGTGAATTACCATGCCATGCCTTGCATAATTAAACTGTTCATGCATCATATGTGTTGTGCATCATATCGTGCATTTGTTGTGGTGTTATTGTGTGTTGATTCTTTTTTTGGTTTGCTTCTTCTCGATAGAGTTCCGCAAGTGTGTCGGAATGTGAGGATCCGTTCGACTACGTCGATTCATCTGCTTCACGGGTCCATTCTTCTTCCAAGCGGGATCACAGGCAAGATGATCATTGATAGCGATATGTACCTATGGTAGGGTCGTATGCCTGACCTACTTGTCCTACCCAAGGACACGACATGAAAGACTTAAAGATTTCAAGGAAGGTTCCGACTGACTCACCATGGGTCACTCGGTAGAACATCCACTCGACGACTTTATCCCTCCACTCGACGGAAGACTTCCACTCAAAAGAATTAGAAGCCAGTCGACCGCACAAGTTCAGAAGCCACTCCAAGGAAGCCAACGAGCGGGCATTCGACTGGTCGCCATAAGTAACATTTATTATGTACGTTATCGGTAACGCACACCTTTGTCTTTATTAATCGAACCCTTGGTTACCTGGGCCTTGATGAGGGGTAGCGCACTCCACATAAGGCACCCTTCCCCTCTGGCACAAGGGTTCGCACACCTTGTAACACACACACTCCACACGATAAGAGCTTCAGAGCATTGAGACGTAGGGTTGTTATCTCCACGAGAGGGGCCTGAACTCATACTTCGTGTGTACAAGCTTGCCGTAGCTAGGAATCTGCCCTCTCCTTTCATATCCCTCACCTTTACTGTCAGGTTCGTTCCCACGAAAGTTGGCGCCCACAATAAGGCAGACATCTAAGCGACTTTCGGCAAGTTTGCGATTTTCATTCTTCGTCATTTCTTCCGGCGGCGATTTGTTCTTGGGCCGCGAGATCCGTCTCGGCACGCTCATCTTCGTTGCCGATGACTCAGCATGGCTTCAGGAGGTGCCTCTCAATGTTGAGGCGCTCCCGATCCGCGGGGCGACATACTTCTGTGGAAGTTCGTGCGGCGTACTCCTTCGGCAGCCATCGCCCCGGTGTCGATTGCTCTCCCCGCTGCTCGTCGCCACAAGCGATCCGGTCACTGCGACTCCAGTGCTGGGTGAAGCACGCGGTGGCTCGCCAGGAATCATATCTATAGATTGCAGCTATCGAGCCTGCCGAATCGCTTCGCGGCGCGTTCGACTCAGCGTCAGATCAGTCTGATATTCCTTCCGAGTGCGCGAGTTGCGATCTTGCAGCTGAGGTCTTCATGGCGGGTTCAATGGAGAGCCCACCTCGGTTTGGCCGCGGCGGACGCGAGGTTGGGGAGCCATCGAGTGGGCACGCCCACCAACACCCTCCAGTTTCCGGTTGACGTCAGCAACATATGTTTCCGAGTGGACCACAGAACAACATCGAGGTATTTCATACTCCGGTTCTAAATGTTGTAGCCGCTGGTAAGATGTAAGATTCCATTCAGCCGTCAAATTCAGAGGGTGGTAGAGGCTTAGAGCAGATTCGTACATTGCTTGAAGCAACGCAACAACAAAATTCGACTGTATCACAGTCATTCAATAGATTGCACAGTAATTCACCCAAGGCAGATACAGTTCGATCGGTTTATAGTCCAGGGTCACCTCAGCATCGCAGAGGCGGAGGTTACCGAGAGGATTAGTACAGAGATCATGGGCGAAATCAGTTTGCTCCCTGTTATCACCGTGATGACCACTATCGAGTGCATTCTCCCCCGTGGAGTGGCTCGTATGTGTCCCGGCACTACGACGATAGGCTCCCATTCGGTGATGAGCGGAGTCCCGGGTTCGATGCGAGGAATGTACTCGCGCAGAGGCGGATTGACAGGGGAAGAGCTCACAAAGATGGTTATGACAGAGATCGTCCGAGTGAAAGCGGCACCGTTGTCTCCGGCCCCGAGTGTTTCAGTAGAGCAATTCGATCAGCTGATATTCCCTCCAACTTCAGGTTGACGGCTGGGATAAGTAAATTTGCACGAGAATCAGAACCTGAAACATGGCTCGATGATTACCGAGTGGCAATGCAGATTGGCGGAGGAAACGACAACGTTGCCATGAAGAATTTGTCCCTAATGTTGGATGGTTCTCTCGGGGCGTGGCTTAATCAGTTGGCTCCTTCTAGCATCTATTGCTGGGAGGATCTCGCCCGAGTGTTCATCAAAACGTTCGAGGGCACATGCAAACACCCTGCTGGTTTGTCCGAGTTACAACATTGTGTGCAGATACCGAATGAGTCCTTGAGAGATTATATCCAGTGTTGGACCACCCTTCATCACACGGTGGAGAACGTTTCTGAGAATCAAGCAGTCCGCGCTTTCAAGGCTGGGGTCAGGTACATAGAACTTTATCTGAAATTCGGTCGAACAGGTGACATGTCCATGAGCAAGATGATGGAGATTGCCACTCGGTACGCCAATGTTGAAGAGGAAGACCGCCTCCGCAGCGGTAAGGGAAAGGCAGTCGACAATGATGCTGGTGGCGGAAATTCCAATCGGAAGCACAAGCGCAAGGCTGATGGTTCTGCTCCGGTAGAAGCGGCCGCCCTGGCGGCACAATGAAAGAATAAAGGAAAGCTCAAAGGGCAATTTCCTCCCAAAAATTCGAAAAATCAGTCGGGATCGTATGTCCTGGATTTACCATGTGCAATGCACACGAAGAAAGATGAAGACGACAATTTGATATTGCCCAAACACACTACTCGTCAGTGCAGGTTGTTGATCCAACAGTTCAAAGAAGATCGGTAGAGTGAGAAAACTCCTGAAAAGGAGGATGAAGAAGATAAAGATGTTTTCCTAGAAGTCAATGCCACTTTGATGATTTTTGCTCATGTAGAGAGAAAAAGTCGATTGAAGGTTATAAGCAAAGAGGTCAACATGGCAGTTCCTGCCATCCCATCATACCTCAAGTGGTATCATACCTCCATAATGTTTGACCAGTCAGATCACCCTGCTCATGTCGCTACCCCTGGTCGACAAGCTTTGGTGGTAGACCCAGTTGTGGGAGGCGTTCGGCTTTGCATGGTTTTGATGGATGGAGGGAGTGGTTTGAACATTCTGTATGCAGATACCCTTAAGGGAATGGGTATTCCGATATCTCGACTAAGCGAAAGCAATATGCAGTTCCATGGAGTCATCCCTGGGAAAAAGGCCAGGTCGCTCGACCAGATTGCGCTGGATGTGGTATTCGACACTGACAAGAACTTTCGCAAGGAGAAGCTAACATTCGAAGTTATGGACTTCCAGAGTGCATATCATGCCATCCTTGGTCGTCCAACTTATGCCCATTTCATGGCCCGCCTATGTTACGTATATCTCAAGACGAAGATGCCTGGTGCCAAGGGCGTCATCACAGTTGTAACACCCTGGTTTTTGCTCCCTGTTTTTTTTTCATTTGCGAGATTTGAACCCCGTCTTTTTCTCGGTGTTATCAGATTTCTTTCACTCCTGGGTATGTGAAGATGGTCATGTAGCCTTGCCTTCCCTATCCAGTCAGAGATTTCTGTCAGACCAATGTTTCCGACCTAGATCTTTTCTCAGGGTTTTGTCGTCCAAACCCTACCTTCCGAATTGCCGAAAGGGAAACCCTAATCCTTCCAGTTTCAAAGGAACCCCAATTTCTTTTGCCCTGTTGCCTCCCAAACCTTTTCCAACTGATCATCCCTTATCTTTAAACCCTGGATGTGCAAAAATATTGCTAATTCATTTGCAATATTAATCAATTATAATTAATTCCTTTTTTTGCCAGATGAAGGAATTAAATCCAAGAAAATATCTATCCATCTCCAAAGTTTATGAAAACTTGTAGAGATAATTCTTTGTGATCATATTGAGATCCCATAAAATATTGGCCATCATTGAATAAAGGAGAATTGCCTTTTCCTATTTAATGTCAATATTGCATTTTGGGTAATTTCTAAAGGAACTACCATTTTGGTAGCCAGGAAAAATCCCAAATAAATTGTGGATCTTCTCCTATCCATATCTTGCCCATTTCCATCAAGATCCTAAGTTCCATAGTTCAAATTTGGAGCACAACCTCAATTTGCAAATTCTGTCCAGTTGGGCAATTTGCAAAGGAAGTGCTTGATTCCTTGATCTCCTTGAGCTGAAACTTTTCATTGTGGTTTACATTGTTAAATCACTAATGAATACCAAAAATCAGCTCAATCCCTGTTATCAATATTGTCCAAGAAATTTTCTTAAGTTTCTGCCTATTTGGAAGCTTTGTGAAGGAAGTACCATGTAGGCATTCCCAAATGAGCTGAAAGTTTTCCAGCATCTCCATATATTCAAATAAACCCTCTCCACCAAATTTGAGCCAAATCCATGTAGCCATTTGACCCCAGCTTCTTCATGTTTGTTTCTATCCAGTTTGTCATGGTGTGAAGGAAGTGCTAGCTAGGATGGGTTATTTGTCCTGGAAATTTGCCAAGGCACTCATCTTAGTAAATCATTGCCACCCACCAAAATTCAGCATGTTCTATTTTGCCAATATTCTAGAAAATATAACAAACAGGTTGCTGACAAATCACGTTTGTGCAATTTTCTCTTATCCTAGAGCCTCCCAGCTTGTTCCAGACCCATGTCTCATCCTTTTGAGCGGTGAGGAAGCTGTTGGACATGATTGGTCATGCAGGAAAGTGCCGGAGCTGGTAGTGCACGTGGTGACCACAGGCAGAGCGCGCCAAATGCATGCTCTGTGCATTTGGGCCCTCGGCCTCGTCCGCTTCCTCTTCCTTTCTCATCCCCTCCATGTCGAGTAGCTAGCCCGTGATCGTGCGGTCCTTCCCCCCTCTGTTCCTCGCCATGGACGCTTCTGCCGACCACTGGACTGATGCCAATCTTCCTGGAGCTTCGATCACCGGCGATAGATGCCTAGATCCTTCCTCCGAGCCTATTTAAGGTGCTTCCCGAGTCCCTCTCCTTCCTTGTAGCCTCCTCACCCCCAGTTCCTCTTCTCAAGCCGGAGCTCTCTGCTCCTCTCCTATGGCCGAGGCGTTGCCGCCGATCCCCCTTGGCCGAATCGTCCCCGAGGCCCTTCCCCTCCATTTCTCTTCGGGTGCGGGAATCCCTGGGAGTCCTTGACGCTGTCGCCGGCCTCCATTCCTGCGGGGAGGCCTCGCCGATGCCGCCTCCTTGTTGTTCTCCGGCCGCGGTAGTCTTTCGTTGGCGCCGTCATTGTAGCCATTGCAAGGCGTTCCTGCAGCCGTCAGCAGGTGTGGCAAGGCTCGGCGGAGCCTCCGAGCTCGTCGGATAGGCCCCTGAGGCGGCGAGGCGGCAAACCCCCCCGGCACCCGATGCCATCTGCTCCCCATCGCGAGGAAGAAGGTGAAGATAGAAGAAGGAGAGAGAGGAGAGAGAAGGGACCCGACAGGTGGGCCCCGACCCCACCTGTCGGTGAGAGTGACACCTGCCAGGGTGGATAAGTGGAGGCGTATTTCTGGAAATATGCTTTCCTGAGCAGAAAGCGTATTCCCAGAGAAGGCGTGCTACTTCTCAAACAACAGCGCAAAATTTGACACGTTGACGGAGACTTGCTTGCCTTGGTTTTTCCCTTGAAGAGGAAAGGGTGCTGCAGCATAGGAGCAGTAAGTATTTCCCTCAGTTTGAGAACCAAGGTATCAATCCAGTAGGAGAATCTCGTCAAGTCCAGAGTACCTGCACAAACAGAAAAGAGCTTGCACCCAACGCTATAAAGGGGTTGTCAATCCCTTCAAGATTGTTTGCAAAGTGAGATCTGAAGGCGGAAAGTGCAACGAAGTAAAAAGTGTAAGGCTGAAAATATGGTGTGGAGTAGACCCGGGGCCATAGTGTTCACTAGAGGCTTCTCTCAAAATAGCAAATATTACGGTGGGTGAACAAATTACTGTCGAGCAATTGATAGAACCGTGCAAAGTCATGACGATATCTAAGGCAGTGATCATACATATAGGCATCACGTCTGATACAAGTAGACCGATACTTTCTGCATCTACTACGATTACTCCACACATCGACCGCTATCCAGCGTGCATCTAGTGTATTGAGTTCATGACGAATAGAGTAACGCCTTAAGCAAGATGACATGATGTAGAGGGATAATCTCAAACCAATGATGAAACCCCCATCTTTTTACCCTTGATGGCAACAACACAATGCGTGCCTCGCTACCCCTTCTGTCACTGGGTGAGGTCACCGCACAGTATGAACCCAAAACCAAGCACTTCTCCCATTGCAAGAATCATAGATGTAGTTGGCCAAACAAAACCCACAACTCGAAGAGAATTACACGGATATGAAATCATGCATAAGAGATATCAGAAGAAACTCAAATAAGATTCATAGATAATCTGATCATAAATCCACAATTCATCGGATCTCGACAAACACACCGCAAAATAAGATTACATCAGATAGATCTCCATGAAGATCAGGGAGAACTTTGTATTGAAGATCCAAGAGAGAGAAGAAGCCATCTAGCTACTAGCTATGGACCCGTAGGTCTATGGTGAACTACTAACGCATCATCGGAGAGGTCATGGTGTTGATGAATAAGCCCTCCGTATCCGAATCCCCCCTCCGGCAGGGCACCAGAACGTGCCCCAGATGGGATCTTTGCGGAGACATAAGCTTGCGGCGGCGGAAAAGTACTTTCGATGATCTCTTCAATTTTTTTGGGGATTTTTAGGGAACATATAGGTGCAAAACCTAGGGCAACGGAGCCTGAGGGAGCCCACAAGCCAGGGGGCCGCGGGCTCCCCCCTGGCCGCACCGTGAGGGCTTGTGGGGTCCCTGGTGCCCCCCTGCACTGATTCTCCGGCTCTCCGATCTTTTTCTGTTCTGGAAAAAATCTTTTTGTCAGTTTCATTCCGTTTGGACTCCGTTCAAAATCTTCCTCTAAAAGGGGTCAAAAACATGGAAAAAACAGGAACTGGCACTTGGCACTGAGTTAATAAGTTAGTCCCAAAAAATATGTAAAAGGCATACAAAACATCCAAAGTTTGACAAGATAATAACATGAAACCATCAAAAATTATAGATACGTTGGAGACGTATCAAGAATCCCCAAGCTTAACTCGTGCTCGTCCTCGAGTAGGGAAGTGATACATAACAAATTTTTGATGTCGAATGCTACCTAGCATAGTTGTCCTTCACAACTTCTTTCACATGACATGAATGTTTAGATCCGTAAGATTCAAAACAATAGTTTGCTATTGACCTGAAAACAATAATACTTCAAGCAAACTAGCAAGGTAATCATGAACTTTCAAAATAACAAGGCCAATGAAAGTTATCCCTACAAAATCATATAGTCTGGCTATGCTCCATCATACTCACACAACTAATGTAAATCATGCAGAACGCCGATATTGGCCAAGTAATTTTTTTCGCACTCTTACTTTCTCAAACTTTTTATAACTATCACGCAATACATGAGCGTGAGCCATGGATATAGCACTATAGGTGGAATAGAGTGTGGTGGTGGTTGTGAGACAAAAAATGAGGAGATCGTCACATTGACTCGGCGTATCAAAAGTCTATGGAGATGCCCATTAATAGATATGAATGTGAATGAGTAGGGATTGCCATACAAGGGATGCACTAGAGCTATAAGTATGTGAAAGCTCAAAAGGAGAACTAGTGAGTGTGCATCCAACTTGCTTTGTCACGAAGACCTAGGGCAATTTTGAGGAAGCCCATCATTGGAATATACAGTCCAAGTTATATAATGAAGATTCCCACTAGTATATGTAGTGACAAAGCAATAAGCTCTCAATCATGAAGAACATGGTGCTATTATGAAGCACAAGTGTGGAAAAAGATAGTAGCATTGTCCCTTCTCTCTTTTTCTCTCTCTTTTTTTATTTGGGCTCTTGGGCCTCTTTTTTTTCTTTTTTCTTTTTTTTATTGGGCACTTTGGCCTCTTTTTTTTATTTCCTCACATGGGACAATGCTTTTAATAATGATGATCATCACACTTTTATTTACTCAAAGCTCAAAACGATGATGACTCTATAGGAAATGCCTCCTGCAGTGTACCGGGATGTGCAACGATCTAGCTCGGCGTATGACGTTGAAACATCTCGCTAGCTATCTTACGATCATGCAATGGCAATATGAGAGTGACGACACAAGTCGTGAGACGGAACGATAGGAGTTGCATGGAAATATATCTCGGAATGGCTATGAAAATGCCATAGTAGGTAGGTATGGTGGCTGTTTTGAGGAAGGCATTTGGTGGGTTTGTGCACCGGCGAGAATTGCGCGGCACTAGAGAGGCTAGCAATGGTGGAAGGTGAAAGTGCATCTATACCATGGACTCACATTAGTCATGAAGAACTCACATACTTGTTGCGAAAGTTTTTATTAGTAATTGAAACAAAGTGCTAAACGTATACTCCTAGGGGAAGGGTTGGTAGGTGTTAACCATCGCGCGATCCCGACCTCAACACAAAGGATGACAATCAATAGATCAATTATGCTCTGACTTCCTAACATAGCGGTTCACCATACGAGCATGCTACGGGAATCACTAACTTCAACACAAGTATTTCTAGATTCACAACACCCTACTAACATAACTCTTAATATTACCGAATCCACGTCTCAAAACTAATTGAGAGGAATCAAGACTTCAGTTTCTACTCAATGCACATGAAGATGGAGGTTTTTGTATCCTATTGAGGTACCTATCACCTTTGGGACTACTTTCATAGCATAAGCCAACTACCAAGTCACGCACCGCCGTGCTCTAAAAGATATAAGTGAAGCACATAGAGCAAAATTATCTAGCTCAAAAGATATAAGTGAAGCACTATGAGCATTCTAGCAAAATCACGATGAGTGCATGTCTCTCTCTCTCTCAAAAAGGTGTGCAGCAAGGATGATTGTGACACAACAAAAAGAAAAGACTCCTACGATACAAGACGCTCCAAGCAAAACACATATCATGTGGTGAATAAAAATATAGCTCCGAGTAATGTTACCGATGGATTGAAGACGAAAGAGGGGATGCCTTCCCGGGGCATCCCCAAGCTTAGGATTTTTGGTGTCCTTGTATTTGTCTTGGGATGCCTTGGGAATCCCCAAGCCTGAGCTCTTTCCACTCCTTATCTCTTTGTCCATGAGAACATCACCCAAAACTTGAAAACTTCACAACACAAAACTTAAATAGAAACTCGTGATAACATTAGCACAAGAAAACAAATACCACCTGTTTTGTTACTGTAGAAAACTTGAATTCTATATATATTGGTTTTGGGCTACTGTATTCTCACTTTTCCATGGATAGTACCCCCCGATACTAACCATAGTTTCATCAAAACAAGCAACCAACTCAACAAAAACAGAATCTGTCAAAAACAGACCAGTCTGTAGCAATCTGTATACTTCGTATACTTCTGGTACCTCAAAAATTCTGAACAATTACGACTTCCTGGGCAAAAAGCATATCAACCAGGAGCAAAAATAATCAACTCAAAATCTCTTTCTGAATAAAAATGAAAAATCATCTCGTGAGCGAAAAGTTTCTGTCTTTTTCCAGCAGGATCAAACAACCATGACCAAGACTAGTCATAAAGGTTTTGCTTGACTCAAACACAAAAAGAAACACAAAAGACACAATCACAACAGAATTATGAAAGTGTGGATGCAACAAAACAGAAAGAAAAAGATACATTCATTGGGTTGCCTCCCAACAAGCGCTATTGTTTAACGCCCTTAGCTAGGCATTGATAATTAAATGATGCTCACACAAAAGACAAGAATTGAAGCACAACGAGAGCATCATAAAGCATGTGAAAATCACATCTAAGTCTACATACTTCCTATGCATAGGCATTTTATAGGAAAACAGTTTGTCAAGACAACTAATAGTTACCATATGCAATGAAGAAGAAAGAGACAATATCAATCTCAACATAACGAGAGATGATTTAGTGATATGAAAGTTTCTACCACCATATTTTCCTCTCTCATAATAATTACACGTGGTATCATATTCGAATTCAACAATGTAACTATCACATAGGATATTCTTTTCATGATCCACATGCATGCAAAGTTGATGCTCTTCAAAAATAGTGGGATTATCATCAACTAAAGTCATGACTTCTCCAAACCCACTTTCAATAATATTGCAAATATCATATTCATCATGAGGCTTAAAAAAATTATCAAGATCATAAGAAAAATCATCGCCCCACTCATGATCATTGCAACAAGTAGTGGACATAGCAAAACTAGCATCCCCAAGCTTAGGGTTTTGCATATTTTTAGCATGATTGTCACTAATAGAATTTATAGTGAAACCATTGCAATCATGCTTTTCATCCAAGGAGCCCTCGTGAATCACTTCATAAATTTCTTCCTCACAATTTTCAGATTCACGCATCTCAAGCAAAACTCCATAAAGATAGTCAAGTGCACTCAACTCACTAGCAATTGGATCAACATAATTGGATCTCTTAAAGAGATTAGCAAGTGGATGAGGATCCATATCACTAGATTTTCAGCAAGCGAAGATGCAAGCATATTGAAGGCACATGGCACACAAGCGAACAGAAAGCAAGCGAGAGAAAAGGACGAACGAAAAAGGCAAACGAAAAAGGCAAATTGGTGAAGTGAGGGAGAGGAAAACGAGAGGCAACTGACAAACAAAGTAAATGCAAGAGATGAGTTTGCGACACCTACTTGGATGAGTTCTTGACTTGATACTCCCCGGCAACGGCGCCAGAAATCCTTCTGCTACTTCTCAATCTAGTAGGAGCACAGGAGCACAGGAGCAGTAAGTATTTCCCCCAGTTTGAGAACCAAGGTATCAATCTAGTAGGAGAATCTCGTCAAGTCCAGAGTACCTGCACAAACACAAAAGAGCTTGCACCCAACGCTATAAAAGGGTTGTCAATCCCTTCAAGATTGTTTGCAAAGTGAGATCTGAAGGCGGAAAGTGCAACGAAGTAAAAAGTGTAAGGCTGAAAATATGGTGTGGAGTAGACCCGGGGGCCATAGTGTTCACTAGAGGCTTCTCTCAAAATAGCAAATATTATGGTGGGTGAACAAATTACTGTCGAGCAATTGATAGAACCGCGCAAAGTCATGACGATATCTAAGGCAATGATCATACATATAGGCATCACGTCCGAGAGAAGTAGACCGATACTTTCTGCATCTACTACTACTACTCCACACATCGACCGCTATCGAGCATGCATCTAGTGTATTGAGTTCATGACGAACAGAGTAACGCCTTAAGCAAGATGACATGATGTAGAGGGATAATCAAAAACCAATGATGAAAACCCCATCTTTTTACCCTTGATGGCAATAACATGATGCGTGCCTCGCTACCCCTTCTGTCACTGGGTGAGGTCACCGCACGGTATGAACCCAAAACCAAGCACTTCTCCCATTGCAAGAATCATAGATCTAGTTGGCCAAACAAAACCCACAACTCGAAGAGAATTACAAGGATATGAAATCATGCATAAGAGAGATCAGAAGAAACTCAAAGAAGATTCATAGATAATCTGATCATAAATCCACAATTCATCGGATCTCGACAAACACACCGCAAAAGAAGATTACATCGGATAGATCTCCATGAAGATCATGGAGAACTTTGTATTGAAGATCCAAGAGAGAGAAGAAGCCATCTAGCTACTAGCTATGGACCCGTAGGTCTATGGTGAATGTAAGTGCATCTAGTGCCCCTTAGTGATTTTGGTGGTTTGAAGACTTATAGGTTAAGTATCTAATGTGTTTATGAGTGTACACAGGATCTATAAGTCATCGAGGAGTTTGAGATATTTGATGAATATCGACCCCTAAAAATGTATATTTTCGGTTGAAGAAATTGGTCTGAAGTTGAAGAAATGAATCGCGAGGAATCTATGATGAAATTGATATTCCTCATGAAGATACTGAAATTGAGGAATTCTGTGTGTCCTCAAGAAAATCATTTTGAAGACTTTGAACCATGAAGATTTACTCTTTCTGTTTTGTTTTCTTCACACTTGAGTAATAGGAACACCGTACTGTTAAAGGGGGTTGAAGTTATACTTTGGAATGAATTTCCTCATGATGCTCAACCCAAGCCTAATCCTACCAAAAGCCTCAAGTGAGGAATACGAGTGACATGAGGACTCTCACAGTTGAGGGTTCCGACCGTTTCGATAGCCATGCCACATCATTGGTCTTATCCACACCAACGGTCATATTATTTAAGGGCATTAGTGTCAAATCATGTCGGGATGCTCCGAGGCTATAAATAGCCGCCCCCCACAACCATTAGTTGGTTGGCTGCTCCGTTAGAAACTGACACTTGTCATAAGAGAAACCCAATTCCTTAGAGTCTTCGAGAGTAATTCATCAGTGAGGAAATACCCCATACACCGAAACCACAAACCAAACCTAGTGATTGAGCATCACTGAAGAAGTTGTTCCTGCGTGGGACTGAAGCCTTTTACCTTTGAGGACTGTGCATCCTCCAGACGGTTAGGTGTCATGGTCTAGAGCTTTCCAGCAGTCAATTGTGGATCGCCGGGTGACCAAGTTTGTGAGGGTTTGGAAGTCTGCCCTGAAGACTTACCACGAGTGTTGGGCGAGGACTGTGTGTTCTTAGCCCAAGGAGAACACGGTAGGGACTGTGTGTCCCGGGACTATGTGTCCTTTGGTTTCAATACCAAGCCACTCCAAACCAGATGTACGACTGTCAGAGCAGTTGGAACTGGGTCATCAACTACTGTCTGCGCTGTGAAACGGGTTCTAATTCCTCAACTCCTTACTTTCCTCAGATTATGTGTTGATGACTTTCACTGCTACTGTTTGAAGAATTTGCTTAAGACTTTCTCTGAAATTCCTCAACCCCAAATTCTTCACGCTAGTTAATCCTCATCTGTATTCTGCGTGCCTGCTCACTGTGCAATCTGTTTTCACATTCCTCACTCTAAAAAACTGCTGTTGTGAAACTTTGCACTTCTGATCCTTTATTGTTTCCGCTGTAAGTTAGTCATCAATGGGGAATTTCCTCAGTGATGAAATTCTAAAAATCTCCTATTCACCCCCCTCTAGTCGATATAACGCACTTTCAATTGGTATCAGAGCAAGGTACTCCCTTGTTCTGTGTGATTTTGGTTTAACCACCTGGAGTTTTAGTTATGTCGACTACAGGCATGTTCAAGGTGACTGCAACATGTTCTACCTTCGAAGGAAAGAACTTTCCCTTCTGGAAGAACAAGATGCAAATGCATCTACAAGCTATTGATAATGATCTCTGGTATATTGTGGAACATGGTGTCCCCATCATCTCTGCTAGTGTCTCTGCTGCTGATGTGAAGAAATTCAAGCAACTCGATTCTCAAGCGAAGAATATCATCTGTGGCCATCTGAGCCCAGGCCAGTTTGGAAGAGTGAGTGCTTTGGGCTCTGCAACACTGATCTGGGAGAGACTGTGCAAAGTAAATGAAGGAGTATCAACCCAGCGTGACTCTCGTGTTGATATTCTTCGCAATCTCTTCAATCGCTTCAAGAGGCATGACAATGAAAGCTGCCAAGACACCTTTGATCGCCTCACTGACATATCAAATGAACTGCAAGCACTGGGAGCTCGAGACATTACTGATCACGAAGTTGTGAAGAAACTGCTGAGATCTTTGGATTCTTCATTTGATACTTTAGTTCTGATGATGCAAGAAAGACCAGACTACAAGATGCTTGATCCAGCTGATATACTTGAAAGGCTAAATACTCATGAATTCCAGCTAGAGGAAAAGAAAGATCTATATGGACCAAGCTATTCTAGACCACGTGCACTGAAGGCTAGAGCAATTTCCTCATCTGAAGAAGAAGATTCGGATGACAGCATTGGTGACCCTGAAGAATTTGGACAGGAGCTTGCAATGCTCGTGAGGAAATTCCACAGGTTTACACGACGTGGCCAGTTCGGTAATCTTCAAAAAGAGACATGAGGAAATCAGAATCTTCATCTGAGGACTAAAAGAAAAGAACCTGCCACAAGTGCAAGAAATCAGGTCATTACATTGCTGATTGTCCCCGTTGGGGAAAGGAATCAAAGAAGAAGAAATACAAAGATGACAGTTTTGATGACTCGAAGAAGAAGAAGAAATCTTCAAAATCCTCATCTTCAAAGCCCTCATCGCACAAGAAGACTAGTTTTAGAAAGGCTCGGGCACTTATTGGCAAGGAAATGGACTCCGAGGTAGAATCAGAGGAATGTGATGAAGAAGAGGGTTCTGATGAAGACTCAGAATCCGTACACGCTAGTCTTGCACTGGAAACCACTTTCGTCAGCAAGTCAATCTTCAATCTTGAGGAAAATGATTGCACCATCCACACTGATGACTATGATGATGACTTCGCTCCAACCTATTGCTTCATGGAAAAAGGTTCAAAGGTACCAAATAATGCCTCCTCCTCTGATTCAAGTGACTGTGAACCTGATGATTATAAAAAACCCAGTTACCGTAAACTTGCTATCATTGCCACTAAACAACAAACTGCCCTGGAAAAGCTTCAGAAACTGCTAGATAAAAGTGATGATCTGTTGAATGATGAAATGAACCTTACCTAAATCCTCACTAAAGATGTGAAAAGTCTTCAGTCTAGATTTGATAATCTTCAGGATCGTTATGATACACTCCTCGCTGATCATGAGAAGCTTTGCTATGAATTTCTTCAAAGGAAGCTTGATCTAGAGAAGCTGAGGATGTCTCATGATGATCTTCCTATGGAAAATGATTCATTACTAGATCAACAGATCAGCGCTGGTCAACTTGAATTCATTCCTCCATGTCTTAAATGCATTGAACGCGAAATTGCTAATTCTTCACCAGAATCATCAAATGCTTCTATTGCTACAAATTCTTCAACTGCACCTGTAGTGTCTATTTCCTCACTTGAGGAAAACACAAATGTTACTGATGAAAATGCAGGGTTGAAGGAATTGTATGTGACAGGCATATACAAAAGCCTCAAAGGACATCAAACCCTTTGTGATGTGCTCAAAAAGCAGATCTTGAACAGGAACCCGAGGAAAGAAGGAATTGCCTTTGAGAGGAAATGAAATGCTGATGGATCTTATTGGAAACTTGAGCAGTATCCCAAAACCTCATGGGTTGCTGCTACTGGGCCTCCTTTTGATCCATCTAATCTAACTGGCTTTTCATGTGAATTATCCTATTCCTCAGATGAGTCATTTGACTCCAACTATAAACTTTTCAAAAATCAATCTGGTGAAGTATTTGCTCGATATGTTGAAACTAACTGCAGGAATGGCCCTCCCTTGAGGAAAATCTGGGTTCCCAAAAGCTGTCTTGAAAATCTTCAGGTGAATGTCCTCATGACGCCACCACTGAAGATTAGGAACCCCAGATCAAATTCCTCAGTAGGACCAAAGTCTTTAAGAGGATCAAAATCCTCAACTTGTCAAAATTATGCTCGTACCCGTGCTAATGCGTCTAACATGCAGGGAAACTACAAGGAATATGAATATGAGCGTTACTCTTCAAATCATTATGTTCATAAATCCTCAAACCAGTTATCTGCATATTCATATGAGTATTTTAACCCCCCTACTATTAAGAGAAGTGCATTAGCTTCAATGCCACCTTTCTCATATGGTGCTCGCAGGATGATGAATGCTTTGCCACCCCTTCAGATGTGGGTGGTGAAGAAATCGAACTAATCAATTCTGCAGGTCAGGTCTCTAGATGAAAATCATCATCTAAAGAATTTGCTGGAGACCTGAGGAAATGCTTGGTAGGACGCAAGCCAATATTGATGAAATAGAAATATTTCACACGTCCTTATAACTCTGTTGTGATGAAATTCTTATCTGATGAAATTGATATCATATTCTTCAAACTTGAAGCATATGAGATGGTAAGCTCTACTAATTCATCTGCAGGATGATAAACCCAAGAATACCGAGTGGGTTCTTGATAGTGGCTGCACACATGACATGACTGGTGATAAAAGCTTGCTGATGAATATGCCACTAACTCCATCACCTCTGAAGCAAATCACATATGCTGACAAAGGTAAAAGCAAGGTATTGGGACTTGGAAAAGTGGCTATTTCCAAGGATAGGCATATGGACAAAGTGATGCTTGTTGAATCCCTTGGTTTTAACCTGATTTCAGTCTCGATGCTTTGTGATCTTGATATGATTGTTATCTTTGGTAGATATAGATGTGTAGTCATCATGGAATCTGACAGATTCAAAGTCTTCGAAGGAGTAAGAAGAGGGGATTTGTACATTGTTGATTTCTCTACAGGTCCTCAACCAGCCACTTGCTTACTAGCAAAAACCTCAGAAGGATGGCTGTGGCACCGAAGACTAGGTCATGCAGGCATGAGGAATTTGCACACGCTCGCGAAGAAGAAGCAAGTCATTGGCATCGAATCAGTCAAATTCCTCAAGGATCATCTCTGCGGTGCATGTGAATCTGGGAAAATGACCAAATCCAAGCATCCCTCGAAGACTATCATGACCACTACACGTCCATTTGAATTGCTTCATATGGATATATTTGGACCTACTCACTATGCCACACTAACCAATGCAACATCTTTATATAGCTTCGTCATAGTTGATGATTATTCCAGATATACTTGGGTGCATATCATAGTGTATAAAACTGAAGTACATGAAATCTTCAAACGATTTTCTTCAAGGGCCTCGACGAACTTTGGCATCAAGATCAAACATATCAGGAGTGATAATGGAACAGAGTTCAAAAACACTGGTCTTGATGATTATCTTGATGAACTTGGTATTACTCACGAATTATGTGCTCCTTATACCCCTCAGCAGAATGGTGTCGTCGAAAGGAAGAACAGGACTCTGGTTGAGATGGCAAGAACTATGCTTGAAGAATATCAGACTCCTTGTCGCTCTTGGCCTGAAGCAATCAACACTGCATGCCATATCATCAAAAGGTTATATCTTCACAAATTCCTCAAGAAAACCTCATATGAACTCATCACTGATAAGAAACCCAATGTAAGTTATTTCAAAGTCTTCGGTGCAAAATGTTGGATTAGAGATCCTCACCATAGCTCAAAATTTGCACCTAAGGCACATGAAGGTTTTATGCTCGGTTATGGAAAGGACTCTCACACCTACAGAGTATTCAACAACTATCACAACAAAGTTGTTGAGACTGTAGATGTGCGGTTCGATGAAACTAATGGCTCGCAAAGAGAGAAATTGCCTTCTGATCCAGATAAGCTGTCTCCTGAGGAAGCAATAAAGCTCAAACCTACTGAAGACATTGTCCCCACTGAGGAAATTGGTGAAGAAACGATCCCCATCACTGATGAAAATCAAGAAGATGCTCGTGAAGAAATTGCACCAGAACCACTTCCTCAGCCCAGACGAAATTCTCAACCAGCTCATCCGAGGATTGCAAATGAAGTAGAACTTGACAAAATCCTCAACGACATCAATGCGCCAGGTCCTCTCACTCGCTCAAAAGCTTCACACTTAGTTAACTTTTGTGGGCATTTTTCCTTTGTATCCATCAGAGAACCCTCAAAAGTTGCTGAGGCTTTTCTGGAACCTGAGTGGATCCAAGCTATGCAAGACGAACTTCTTCAATTCAAGCTGAATGATGTATGGGAGCTTGTCAAACGACCAGATCCTCGCAAGCACAACATCATCAGCACCAAGTGGATTTTCCGAAACAAGCAAGATGAGGACGGTCAAGTGGTGAGGAACAAGGCACGACTTGTAGCCCAAGGCTACACCCAGGTTGAAGGAATAGATTTGATGAAACTTTTGCACCTGTTGCTAGACTTGAAGCTATTCGAATACTACTTGCTTATGCTAATCATCATAACATCATCTTATATCAAATGGATGTGAAAAGTGCATTCCTCAATGGTAAGCTTGAGGAAGAAGTATATGTTGCTCAACCCCCAGGTTTTGAGGATCCAAAGAATCCAGACAAAGTCTTCAGACTCAAAAAAGCTCTCTATGGTCTCAAGCAAGCCCCTTGGGCATGGTATGATACATTGAAGGAATTCCTCATGAAGAAAAGCTTCAAACCTGGTTCACTCGATACCACTCTTTTCACTAAATCCTATGATAATGAGCTATTTGTGTGTCAAATATATGTCGATGATATCATATTGGCTGTACAGACAAACGATACAGTGATGAATTTGCTTACATGATGAGTGAAGAATATCAAATGTCTATGATGGGGGAGCTGAAATTCTTCTTAGGTCTTCAAATCCATCAACAACGCAATGAAATCTTCATATCACAGGAGAAATACCTCAAGGATGTTCTGAGGAAATTCGACAGGCATGAATGAAAAGGTACCAAGCCTCCAATGCCTACCAACGGCCACCTCGGCACTGATGAAAATGGTAAAGATTTCGATCAGCAAGTATATCGCTCTTTGATTGGCTCTTTATTGTATCTATGTGCATCTAGGCCAGATATAATGATTAGTGTTTGCATGTGTGTGTGTTTTCAAGAAAAACCGAAGGAATCACACCATAAGGCTACGAAGCATATTCTTCGATACTTAGCTCACACACCAACACTAGGATTATTGTATCCCAAGGGCTCAAATCTTCATCTGGTAGGGTATTCTGATTCTGACTATGCTGGTGATCGTGTCGATCGCAAGTCAACATATGGTACATGTCATTTCCTCGGAAGATCACTAGTCTGTTGGTCCTCAAAGAAGCAGAACTGTGTTTCACTCTGCACTGCCGAAGCTGAGTACATTGCTGCTGGTTTATGCTGTGCTCGATTACTATGGATGAAGCATACCCTCAAGGACTACGACATCAACATGAAGAACGTGCCCCTCTACTGCGACAATGAGAGTGCAATCAAGATTGCATACAACCCAGTACAACACTCGAAGACTAAGCACATCCAGATTCGTCATCATTTTCTTCGGGACCATGTCCTCAAGGGCAATATCCTCATCGACCATGTGAAGACTGATGATCAACTGGCAGATATCTTCACTAAGCCCTTGGATGAGAAAAGATTTTGCAAGTTGCAGTGTGAGCTAAATAACTTAGAATCTTCAAATGTTTTGTAAAAACATGCACACATCCTAACACTTATGCAAAATTGATGACTTAGATGTGCAACACATGATGAATCGATTTTCTTCAACTAATGAAGAATATCACTCTGAATGTGAAGAAATCAACGATGAAATTGATTCTCAGGGCCCTACGACAATTGTACGCGGCGTCTGTAATCAACATTCTTATATGATGGGTCACGCCACCGCCCAACGTGAAATTCCTCAAGTTGATTTTCTTCAAATGTTCCATTTCCTCAAAATGTGTTTTTCTTCAAAACTGTTGTTCTTCATTGTGACGATTTATCACAAAATCATCAAGTTACTCAAATCTTCAAAAACACTTGATGACTTTCGTTTGACTAGATAGACTGTGAATTCAAGTCCTCAACAACATTCACTTATAGCTATTTCTTCAAGTTGATATTTCTTCTAAGTGAATGTGATCGGACCGTACTTTCCCTCTATGCTATACTCATCTAGTCTATTCAATTCTTCATATGCGTTCTACTTGAAACTTTGTTCAAAATCCTCACCGCGTCCTTGTCAGCTGATGATTTTGTAACAAAAATCCTCTAATCTTCAAAAATTGTTTCTTTAATGCGCAGTAACTGAACCCCACTTCCCACGTTCGGATAACCACGATCTCCACTATCTCCACCGCCTTGCTCGGGAACTACACGTGTCGTGCGGAGACGTAGAGGCAGGGGCTGTTTGGTCCAAAATCTTCGCGCCAACAGTAATTGTCCGGCTACAAATATGTCCTTATCCCCCTCGGCAAACTCTTCTTCGCCCCGTTGCTCTCCTGCTACAGCAAAAAGCACCGAACCCTAGCGCCACCGTTGGAAGTCTCGTCGCCGGTGAAGAAGAGCTTCACTGCCCCGACTTCTCCGTCGCCGGAACCACGCCGGAGTCAGACCATCTTCGTCCGCCGCCACCGTAGACGTCCTTTGCTGCCGGGTTAGGGCGCATTGAACATGCGACCGAAGAGCTTCTCTACACACCTTTTCTGTGTTCTTCGTGCGCACCTTCCAGGGTAAATAAAAATCCCATTTTTATAGGAAGATAGATCTACTATTTTACATCTCCTATGTGAAATCTGTTTTTCCTCAAGAATCGATATGCACTTGATTCCTCAAACACTGCCTATCACCACACCATTGATGAACTTCACTAAGCATCTAAGATTTTCATGAGATTCCTCAATTGTGCGAATTTTCGGATCTGTACAACTCTGGAACCCAAGAACAGTATGCTTAGGCAAATTCCTCAACTGTCAAACTTTTTCATTTTCTTCAAATCTGAGAACGGATATGACCTCTCCAAATTCCTCGCAACTATACTCTGTTCACAGGTACACACATGTCAGCTGATGAATCTCTCGATTCTTATCACATTAACTCATTTGCAGCGTTTCTTGAAGAAAATCTTCAAGTCTCATCAGAATCCTCAAGAGTTCAATCTCATCAGCAAAATCCTCAGCTGAAGAAAATGGAGGATGACAGAAAGCAGAAGGGAGGAAAGAAACTTGAGCAGAACACAGCTGTGGATATGCCTGAGGATATTTACTTGGACTATTGCACACCTGATGAAAATGAAGCAATGGCCAAGAGAAAGATTCGGCTGCAGAAGATAGAACGCCAATGGGCTAAGGAATGGAAGGAATACAGGTTTGTAACTGCCAAGTATGCGAAGAAATTCGCCCTGAAGCCTCCTGGCAGACGGGCCCCACTTGAGGCTCATCAAGTAGCACATCCCTCAAGCCTCAAGACCCTTGATGACTATCCAGATGAGAAGGAAAAGCATCTGGCTAAGCTCAAGAAGCAGGCAGATGCTGCAGTGAGGAAATTCAATGAATCCTCAGCTGCTGCCTCCACTGCAGCTACTTCCTGTGCCGCTGAGACCTCTGGTTCAGCAATTCCTCAACCACAGTCATTGCCGTCAAAGCCAAGGGCTCCAAAGCCTCAAGAGAAGTCTGCTCAGGCATCAGTTACAAAACCCTCAGCGCCAAAACCCTCAGCTCCAAAATCCTCAGCACCACAACCAAAGCCTCAAGAGATACCAGTACAGAAGCCGGTCATGAAGCCACTGACCGCCACCTCCAGCTCCTCACTCCCGGCTGCAACCAGCTTGGAGACAAAGTCTTCACCACCTCCTGTGAAGACTCAGGTGTCTGCTGAAAGAGCAACTCTGCCGAGCCCCAGTAAAATCATCACAGTCCCGTCTGCATCATAGGGCAGTGATGAATATGATGATCAAACCCTACAAGCGATGATCAGAAACAAGCAGGAAAGGGTAGGTCAAGCATCAGGAAGCGCCATTCCTCTGGCCATGGAACCCAAGGTCCTCCTAGACTACATAAACATCTGGTATGAGGACCCAAACACTCCGCTTGATGATTTGAAACTTCCCCCTGGCATTAGCCACATGGTGGCCACTTTCATCAATGAAGCCAAGTGGAAAGAACAACAAGCCAAGCATGCCAAAGTTGTGAAGCTTAAAAAGGAGAAACTCGTCAAGCAGAATCTCCTTAGCTTGACGCCTGATGCACTGGTGTCAACACAGGCTGAGCTGAAGAATTTGACTGATAAGTACTCCAAGCTGTCAGATCGTGAGAGTCTCAGGAGAAATTTCATCAAGCTGGCCACTAAAGCTGTTGATGACTACAACAAGAAGGCTGCACCTCCAGCACCAACTCCCCAGCCCTTGATTGAAGAGCCAGCTGATGAATCTCCTCAAGCTGAGGAAACTCCTCAAGATGAGGAAATACACCAAGAAAGCCGTGTGGATGTACCGGCTATTGAAGAAATCACCATGGAAAATCCAGCTGATGAACTTGCTGCAGCTGGTGAGATTGCCCCTGACCCAGCTGCTTCATCAAAGCAAGCTGATGACTCTGCTCCAGCTAGTTCCTCAAAGCCAGCTGAAGAATCTGTCGAGAGAACCCCTTCACCAAAAGCTTCAAAGGTGAAGAAGATGACTCTGTTTGCATCAGACGTGAAGAAAACCAGGGCTGCTGAGAAGGAAGCCAAAAAGAGAAAGGCCTCCTCAACAGAAGAAGAAACAGAGGCCAAGCGCCTCAAAGCGCTTGAAGATACTACTCCACTGGACCCTGTGCCCCTCAACGTTGCTCCATCTTATGAAATGGTCATCCTTGCAGACCAAGAGAAAGGGACAGATGAGGAAATGAAGGATGCCGCATCTGAGGAACACACTGACGAAGAAATTCGTATTGACGACAGTCCTCAGCCCTCCATTCCTTAGGAAGTAACCGCACAAGGATCAGCTGCGCCAGCTGATGAAAATGCCTCTGTCACCAAGCCACCTGAGGAAGAGCAAAGTGAAATTCCTCAAGCTGATGAAATTCAAAGTCCTGAGAAAAATCCTCAAGATGAGGAACAGGCTGACCCAACTCCTTCACCTAAGAAAGATGATCCTATTCCTCAGCCTGATGCCCAACCAGAGCAAGCTCCTCAGCCTGATGCCTAGCAAGAGCAAGCTCCGCAGCCTGAAGCCCCAGCTGATGAAATTCCTCACCCCGAGGACAATGCTGAGGAAAATGCACCTGATCAAGACAATGCCTTCGTCGTGCTCAACCCCGAGACTGCAATTGTTGTCTCCCCTCCTGTTCCTAAGCAAAATCTTCAGCCAGTTCAGCGTCAGCCATTCTCCAAGCGACCACAGTTTCAAAAGGAGAATTTCTTTGAAGAGCGCATGTACTTCATTGGAGAGAATCCCTATGACAAGCCTCAAATGAGGCATCTGAAGTTTTGGACTAGGACACAACTGAATTACAATGATTCTGTGTTGTGTGGAAGAAACAAGATATTCCAGCACATGCATATTCCTCATGTTGAACTTGAAGCAATACCGTGCCTAGAGCCAGTCCTCAATGTACTCCATGACGTTGGTTTGCTGCAAATGTGCTCCGACATCTCTGATTGGAACAGTGAGCTCATTCTTCTGTTTTATGCCACTCTTCACATATCTGGCAACCCTGAAGACATTAACACCTGGGTGTTTGACTGGATGACACAAAACACTCACTACAAGGCTCCTGCTACTGAGCTCCTCCGTGAACTGCCTATACCAATTCCCTCAGACGAGGCTGTGAAGCTTTATGGTGAGCGTGAGCTGCCCAATGGGATGATGGATGTCCTCATGAAGCCTTTGGCTGAAGGAAAATCACCGAGAAAAACATTCCTCGTCCACGAGCTCAAATATACACCAAGGTCTGTCTACAGAATCCTCTGCAGTGTGCTCGCACCGATCAAAGGCCATGATGATGAAGAAGATGTCGTAGGCCTCATGAAGAATATCCTCTTCAACATCATCCATGGTATTCCTATCAACATCCATGATTTCTTCTTGAGGACTTTGGCCGACAATGCTATGTGTCCATTTGATCATAAGATATATGCCCCATGGATCATGAGATTCATCAGGACAAGGACATGCATCAACTTCCGTGCTGATTTCCAAAACCATGTTGGTTATATGCCGCCTATCCGGGTCAACAAGAAGACTTTCGAGCCCATTGAAGGAAAAGGAAAATCAGTGATTGAAGAAGGCAGTAGGCCCCTTGATGGCCAGTTCAGAGAGCCAGAAGCTTATTCTTCATGGGATGACACTGAGACTCGTCCGGCAAGCCCAGTTCCTCCTCGCGTGATGAATACAAGAGAGCTCCTCCTCAGTCTTCACCAGAAGGTGGATCACAATCACAAGTGGGTCAAACGCCAGTTTGGCGCCATTGTGAAAACCCTCACTGAAACACAGAACTCTGTGAATCTTAAGCATCACTATCTGCATGAGGTTTTTGATCGCACCTGGGCTACACTTGCACATCTGAAGACTCAGACAAAGCTTGAGGAAATGGACTTTGAGCGAGACTTTGACTGGTCATGGCCTCTGAAGAATAGGTTCAGGCCCATTCCAGTTCCAGACCTTGAAGACATCTCCTTTTCTTCATTCCGCACTGCTAAAACTGATGAAGAACAACTCGACACTGCTACCGGTCCAAGGAAGAAGACTACTCCCAAGAAGCATCACGGCTCTTCATCAACCGCCAAGAAGTGAAGTCTTCACGGGCGTTAGTCCTCAGTTTGTCCCTTTTTGTCACTTGATGACAAAGGGGGAGAAATTTGAGAGTTAGTCTTCAAGCAGAATATTTTGGGGCTTATGAACTATATTTAAGTTACAAACTCTTGGCTCTTCTGAAATTTTTATGTAATGAGTTGTAACTTAAGCCCGATGGTACTCTGACGCTTTTGAACGTTTTTCTTCGCATGCTTATTCCTCAAGTTTTAATGCACGCATGCTGGAATTCGTCAGATACCATTTGTCATCATGCATCTTCATTTTCTTCATACGATATGTTACATGTATGCACGATTTACAAGACTCAAGGGGAGATCTCGATGATATAAACCATCAATGTGCATTTGCCGTGAAAAGAAAAATCCTCAAGATATGCACATCTTCAGGGGGAGTCTCTCTGAATCTTGATTTCAAATTCCTCAAATGAGTATTTACACTTCATATTTTTGATCCCTGTTGAAGACTTAACCTAATTGTCATCAACCACCAAAAAGGGGGAGATTGTAAGTGCATCTAGTGCCCCTTAGTGATTTTGGTGGTTTGAAGACTTATAGGTTAAGTATCTAATGTGTTTATGAGTGTACACAGGATCTATAAGTCATTGAGGAGTTTGAGATATTTGGTGAATATCGACCCCTAAAAATGTATATCTTCGGTTGAAGAAATTGGTCTGAAGTTGAAGAAATGAATCGCGAGGAATGTGCGATGAAATTGATATTCCTCATGAAGATACCGAAATTGAGGAATTCGGTGTGTCGTGAAGAAAATCATTTTGAAGACTTTGAAGCATGAAGATTTACTCTTTCTGTTTTGTTTTCTTCACACTTAAGTAATAGGAACACCGTAGTGTTAAAGGGGGTCGAAGTTACACTTTGGAATGAATTTCGTCATGATGCTCAACCCAAGCCTAATCCTACCAAAAGCCTCAAGTGAGGAATATGAGTGACATGAGGACTCTCACATTTGAGGGTTCCGACCGTTTTGATAGCCACGCCACATCATTGGTGTTATCCACACCAACGATCATATTATTTAAGGGCATTAGTGTCAAATCACGTCGGGATGCTCCCAGGCTATAAATAGCCACCCCCACAACCATTAGCTGGTTGGCTGCTCCGTTAGAAACTGACACTTGTCATAAGAGCAACCCAATTCCTCAGAGTCTTCGAGAGTAATTCATCAGTGAGGAAATACCCCATACACCGAAACCACAAACCAAACCAAGTGAATGAGCATCACTGAAGAAGTTGTTCCTGTGTGGGACTGAAGCCTTTTACCTTTGAGGACTGTGCATCCTCCAGACGGTTAGGCGTCATGGTCTAGAGCTTTCCAGCAGTCAATTGTGGATCACCGGGTGACCAAGTTTGTGAGTGTTTGGAAGTCTGCCCTGAAGACTTACCACGAGTGTTGGGCGAGGACTGTGTGTTCTTAGCCCAAGGAGAACACGGTAGGGACTATGTGTTCCGGGACTGTGTGTCCTTTGGTTTCAATACCAAGCCGCTCCAAACCAGATGTATGACTGTCACAACAGTTGGAACTGGGTCATCAACTACTGTCTTCACTATGAAACGAGTTCTAATTCCTCAACTCCTTACTTTCCTCAGATTATGTGTTGATGACTTACACTGCTACTGTTTGAAGAATTTGCTGAAGACTTTCTCTGAAATTCCTCAACCCCAAATTCTTCATGCTAGTTAATCCTCATCTGTGTTCTATGTGCCTGCTCACTGTGCAATCAGTTTTCACATTCCTCACTCTGAAAAACTGCTGTTGTGAAACTTTGCACTTCTGATCCTTTACTGTTTCTGCTGTAAGTTAGTCATCAGTGAGGAATTTCATCAATAGGAATTTCCTCAGTGATGAAATTTTAAAAATCTCCTATTCACCCCCCCTCTAGTCGATATAACGCACTGTCAGTGAACTACTCACGCATCATCGGAGATGTCAAGGTGTTGATGAAGAAGCCCTCCATATCCGAATCCCCTTCCGGCAGGGCACCAGAACGTGCCCCAGATGGGATCTTGCGGAGACAGAAGCTTGCGGCAGCGGAAAAGTACTTCCGATGAACTCTTCATTTTTTTTGGGATTTTTAGGGAATGTATAGGCGCAAAACCTAGGGCAACAGAGCCGCACGGAGCCCACAAGCTAGGGCGCCGCGGGCTCCCCCTGGCCGCGCTGTGAGGGCTTGTGGGGTCCCTCGTGGCCCCCTGCCATGATTCTGTGGCTCTCCAATCTTTTTCTGTTCCGAAAAAAAAATCTTTTTGGCAGTTTCATTCCGTTTGGACTCCGTTCAAAATCCTCCTCTGAAAGGGGTCAAAAACATGGAAAAAACAGGAACTTGCACTTGGCACTGAGTTAATAAGCTAGTCCCAAAAAATATATAAAAGGCATACAAAACATCCAAAGTTTGACAAGATAATAGCATGAAACCATCAAAAATTATAGATACGTTGGAGACGTATCAAGGCGCGAGCAGATGTTCTCCCAGGGACCCGATGGCAATTATTATAATTGCAGATTGATCCTTCTCCGTCAAATGCTTATATCTTTTTGCTCGAGACTCCGATTGGGGTGATTCCAAAGCCCATGTCTTCGTCTCGTCAAGCCCGTCATGTTGGTATCATTTTCACAAGGTGGTTACACTATGAAAATGACCCTTTTGCCCTTGTCTCCAATCAGCCCTCTTCGAGAGAGAGCAGTATCCGGCGATCCTTTCCGCGGACTCTCCGCACCTCTTCCAGGAGTATCCGTCGACCCCAGGCAAGCCGACCACCTGACATATGCCCTAAAGCTTTGCTCTGTGTTGTTCCTGCATGTTTAATTAACATGCTTGTGATTGTATGTATCATAACGTGGCCTGTATGTGACTCTGACGAACCCTTGCCCGCATTTTCTTTAATGATGGCACCACGCGTGAGTCTAAGCTCTTTTCGGTCGTCCGGGGTGGATGCAAACTTTATATTTCTCTTGTCAGCACCTAGCTTGTGATCTGAGCTGCTTTTCGGCCGTCGCGGGCAGTTGTTGAATTTCTTTCCGTGGCAGTGACCCTATGCTCTGAGCTGTTCTTCGGTCGTCTTAGGGAACTGCTACATTCTTCTTATCAACACCGCCTCATGCTCTGTGCTGCTTTCCAGCCGTCTTGAGCCGGGGTTGAGTTATTCCGGCAATGTCCCAGATCTGTGTTGTAAAGACCGTTCTGGTGGCTACTGATTTATTTGCCGGTTTTATGCGAGGGTTCCGAGGGTCTAATTTACGGTTAGAGCTTGTAAGGTAATAACCTGTCATTTACATCCTGACTCATAATTAGATATACGTTGTGGTGTTTCTACCATTTCTATTTCATGCATAATTATCATCTTGTTAAGTTATTATTGACAACAACCATACTTGATAAATATGTTGTTAAAACCCAACCTAGTGGGTTGATCTCGAGTCACCTGTCCGGGATTATCCGTGCAACCACACTTGCCTATATGGGACGACCGTGACTTGGGCTTATCGCGTGCTCTTTCACCGGTACCTCCAAAGAGGGAGGGTTATGCACGCGTGCTACCTTGGCCCGATAGGCGGTGATAACCCTGTGAGCCAGTTGAGTTGTTTTGTGCGCACGTCCCTGTTTGGGACAATTTAGTTTGGCCACGACGGTGGTAGGTGTCATGAGGACACAGGGCCACCTAGGGCAGGACTCCGGGGGAGGATGAATGCTGGTGGTACGATGAAAGAGTCACGGGTCAGGCATGTTTCATTGGAGCAATGATGGTCCACCCGAATGGGATCATGAGGTCAGTGCTCCATGGTGTGGGTAAAGTGTGCAACCTCTCTAGAGTGTCAAACCTATTCGAATAGCCGCGTCCACGGTATTGGACAGCCCGACCAGACCTCAGTAGGTGGTCAACCGTATCAGTGATGATAATGATGGAAAATCTCCTCTGGTGTGGACATCGGAAGATGTCCGGTATATGACATGTTAGCAATGGGATGGCTATGAGATGAGTGGTCGGATGACCACATGAGTTGGATTGGATTTGGAACAGATTCAGACTGGATCATGAGAATAATCGGAGTATAAATCATTTACCTAATATGCTTTCCTTTATCGTATTTACTTTAGAAGTTATCTTGTTGGAAAACCCTGTCATACCTTGATAATTAATATTGCTCTAATAACAAATACATGCTTGAATGCCATAGATTGCTTTGCTTAGTGTATATGTTAGTTTGGTTTTGCTTGCGAGTACATTCAAAAGTACCCAGTGGCTTTTAACATGGCCAGGTTCACATTAAGATCCGTCGTACGCGAGAAACTGGAGCGTTAGCAGGCTAGGAGCGTAACCGAGTCAGATCCCTATGGATTGGAGTCGCACCAGGACCATGCTTCCTTAGATAGAGCTTTTCCCGCTGCCATCACCCTTGTAGTTCATCATGTAAAACTCTTATATTCATTAATAGAAATGCCTGTGTTCATGATACTTGTTGTAAACGTGCATGCGAGAGTGATTTCCTGGGCTGGTATGCGCGGCGACCGTCTGGCTACAGTGGTAATCAGGCGGAACGCCACAACAGTCACAGGCAATCGACAGAGGGCCGAGGAGTGCTTACAACAAGGCTCCAAGATCGCCAATCAGTAGATGGTTGTGGTTGAGCTGGAGGAATATCGGAAGAACACTCATCCGGCCGATCTAATGCGCTCCAAGAAGCCCGCTTATGAGTCTGCTTTTCAGTCGGCGGGTGAAGTAAAAAAAGTGAGCATCCACCCGACGGATCCTAATGCTGCCCCGACCAACATCTTGATGACACTCGATAGCAAATAGGAAGCTGAGCTCATCGAGTTCCTCCGTGAGAACTGGGACATCTTCGCATGGAAGCCTTCTGACATGTCGGGTGTACCTAGGGAACTGGCTGAGCACCGACCGAGGGTGGATCCAAAGGCAAAGCCTGTTAAAGAGCATTCGTGTCAGTCCGCAACAGAGAAACGGAAAGCAATCGACGAGGAGGTGGCTCGGATCTTGGGGGCAAAATTCATACGCGAAGTTTACCACTCCAAGTGGCTCGCAAACGTCGTCATGGTCCCCAAGAAGGACAAGTATCTTCACATGTGTATCGATTTCAAACATATCAATCGGGACTGCCCGAAAGATCATTTTCTGCTCCCCGCATCGACCAGATCATTGACTCGACTGTGGGATGTGAGCGTTTATCTTTTCTTGATGCATACTATCGTTACCATCAGATCCGTCTGTTTGGTCCAGATGAAATAAAAACGGCCTTCATCACCCCTTTCGGGTGTTTATGCTATATCACCATTCCTTTTGGTTTGAAAAATGTCGGTGCTACTTTCATGCGTATGATTCAGAAATGCATGCTAATACGTCCATTTTGCATCATGCTTTCATGTTGATATTTATCGCTTTTTGGGTTGTTATTTCACTTCATGGTACCACACTTATGGATTTTCTCTCTTATTTTGCACGGATGACATGAAGAGGGAGAATGCCGTCAGCTGGAATTCTAGCATGAAAAAGGAGCAAGTTTGAGATACCTATTCTGCGCAACTCCAAAAGCCGTGAAAATCAACGAGGATTTTTTGGGATTTATAAAAAATACTGGGCCGAAGAAGTACCAGAGGGGCGCCAGCAGGAGGCCAGAAGCCTGCTAGGCGCGGCCTCCCCCTGGTCACGCCTAGGGGGCTTGTGGGCTCCCACTTGGCCCTCTGGCTCCCCCCTTTTGCTACAACAAGGGTTTTGGTCTGAAGAAAATCAAGAGAAGGCTTTTCGGAGGATTCGCTGCCGCCACGAGGGGGAACTTGAGCAGAACCAATCTAGAGCTCCGGCAGGACGGTCCTGCCGGGGAAACTTCCCTCCAGGAGGGGGAAATCGTCGCCATCGTGATCACCAACACTCCTCTCATCAGAGGGGACTCATCACCATCAACATCTTCATCAGCACCATCTCATCTCCAAACCCTAGTTCATCTCTTGTAACCAATCTCTGTCTCACGACTCCGATTGGTACTTGTAAGGTTGCTAGTAGTGTTAATTACTCTTCGTAGTTGATGCTAGTTGGATTACTTGGTGGAACATTATATGTTCAGATCCTTGATGCTACTCATTACCTCTCTGGTTATGAATATGATTATGCTTTGTGAGTAGTTTCTTTTGTTCCTGAGGACATGGGATAAGTCTTGCTATAAGTAGTCATGTAAATTTGGTATTCGTTCGATAATTTGATGTGTTGTATGTTGTTTTTCCTCTAGTGGTGTTATGTGAACATCGACTACATAACACTTCACCATTATTTGGGACTGGAGGAAGGCATTGGGAATTAGTAAGTAGATGATGGGTTGCTAGAGTGACAGAATCTTAAACCCTAGTTTATGCGTTGCTTCGTAAGGGGCTGTTTTGGATCCACTAGTTTATGTTATGGTTAGACTTTGTCTTAATTCTTCTTTCGTAGTTGCGGATGCTTGCGAGAGGGGTTAATCATAAGTGGGATGCTTGTCCAAGTAAGGGCAGTACCCAAGCGCCGGTCCACCCACATATCAAACTATCAAAGTAACGAACACGAATCATATGAACATGATGAAAACTAGCTTGACAGAAATTCCCCTGTGTCACCGGGAGCGTTTTACCTCCTATAAGACTTTGTCCAGGCTTGTCCCTTGCTACAAAAGGGATTGGGCCACTTTGCTGCAACGTTGTTACTTTTTTTACTTGCTACGTGCTACGAATCATCTCACCACACAATTACTTGTTACCGATAATTTCAGTGATTCCAGACATTACCTTGCTGAAAACCACTTGTTAGATCCTTCTGCTCCTCGTTGGGTTCGACACTCTTACTTATGGAAAGGACTACGATAGATCCCTTATACTTTTGGGTCATCACATGCTTGATCAAATCAGTCGGAATGTCGAAGCCTATATGGATGATATCGTAGTCAAGTCTCGTAAAGGTTCCGACCTACTGACTGACTTGGCAGAAACATTCGCCAATCTGAGAAAATATGATATCAAGTTGAATCCGGCTAAGTGCACTTTTGGAGTTCCTGACGGCAAGTTACTCGGTTTCCTCACTTCCGAACGTGGAATCGATGTCAACCTCAAGAAGATCGGTGCAATCGTTCGAATGAAAAGCCATGAGCATGTGCATGATGTCCAGAGGCTCACAGGCTGCCTGGCGGAATTGAGTAAGTTTAATTCTTGCCTCGGTGAAAAGGCATTGCCTCTATACTGACTCATGAAGAAGTCTGATGTGTTCGAGTGGACTGATGAGGCAGAAGCAGCATTTGTCAAGCTAAAAGCCCTGCTTTCCACCCAGACGGTGCTTGCTGCTCCGCACAGCAAAGAACCCCTGCTCTTATACATCACAGCTACAAATCAAGTCGTCAACACAGTTCTAACTGTAGAGCGTGAAGAAGAGGGCAAGGCTTACAAAGTCCAACGTCTAGTCTACTATATTTCTGAAGTGTTGACTCCTTCAAAGCAAAGGCACCCTCATTATCAGAAGCTCCTCTATGGTATATATTTATCAACGAAGAAGGTGGCACACTACTTTCAAGATCATTCAGTCTCAGTCCTCAGCGATGCTCCGTTGTTTGAGATCCTCAACAACCGAGATGCGGTTGGTCGAGTGGCCAAATGGGCTATCAAACTTTTATATTTCGATATCAAATTTAAAGCAAAAAAGGCAATCAAGTCTCAAGTGCTTGCTGATTTCATGGCTGAGTGGGTAGAACAACAACAGCCGACTCAAATTCACTCACCACACTGGGCCATGTTCTTTGATGGTTCTAAAATGTTGAATGGGTCTGGCGCCGGCGAGGTTTTGATATCTCCAAAAGGTGACAAGCTCAGTTACGTTCTCCAGATTCACTTTGATTCCTCCAATAATGAAGTTGAATACGAGGCACTCCTCTACGTGTTACGTATGGCCATCTCACTCGGAGTCTGGCGCCTAATGGTATACGGTGACTCGGATTTGGTGGTCAATCAAGTGATGAAGGAATGGGATGTCAGGAACCCTGCCATGACCGAGTATTGCAACACAGTGAGAAAGCTTGAGAAGAAGTTTGAAGGTTTGGAACTCCATCATATTGCCCGAGTGAAGAATCAAGCAGCTGATGACCTAGCCAAGATTGGATCCACTCGAGAACCTGTACCCAACAAACTGTTTTTGGAACAGCTACATTCTCCTTTAGTACAAGAAGATCCCTTCACTGAAGAGCCCCCGCAAGCGATAAGCGCTTCCAACCCGACTAAGGTTGATGTTCCAGCAGTTATTTGTCTGGTCATGGAGATTCTAGTGATTACGCCCGATTGTACGGTGCCATACATTGCATATATATTGAGGCAAGAACTCCGAGAAGATGAAGTTGAAGCTCGACAGATTGGTCGCATATCCAAATCGTTTGCTGTAATGGACGGGCAGCTTTACGGAGAAAGTGTGACTGGCATAGCTTAGCGGTGCATCTCTCCCGAGGAGGGTCGTTTGGTTCTGGATGAAATTCACTCGAGGAATGATACGTCCCAGACTTTTCTATAATTTCTCCTTGTTCCATGATCTTTTGGGTGACATTGTTATATGTTTTGCTATACTTTTATATCTTTTTACACATATTTGGACTAACCTACTAACTCAGTGCACCCAGTGCCAGTTTTTGTGTGCTGATGTCTTTTTTGCAGGGGCTTTTACCCAATTTTCCAGAGCCCCAAAAATCCCGAGAAAAATATATAAAAATCAGCGCACTAGAACCTTCACGAAGCACAAAAGGGGGCCAGAGGGGTGCCAGGGGCCTCCCGGGCGACCTGTGGGCGCGGCCCACCCCTAGGCCGCGCCAAGAGGCCGCCTGGGTGGGTTCCACGCGCTCTGGTGCCCTCCTTTCGCCTTTATTTACCCCTTGACGAGGAAAACCCTATACGGGATCCAGAATCGCGAATTTATCCATCGTTCCGCTACCGCAGCGCTTCCGAGACCGGGATCGTTAGGAGACCTCTTCCCGGCACCCTGCCGGAGGGAGGATTGACCTCCGGGAGCTTCTCCACCGCCATGGACACTTCCCGGACGTGCTGTGAGTAGTCCTCCTTGGACAATGAGTCCATGACCACTAGCTATGTGATGTCTTCTGTCCAATCTTGTGCTTCCATGATTAGTCCTTGTGAGCTGCCCTACATGATCAAGGCACCTATGTAATTTTCATGCTATTGCTATGCTCGATTTGTTGGGATCCGATGTATTATGAGATTATGTTCAGATTATTATGAGTTATATATTTGATTATCCTTTTATATTATGTTATTTAGTGATTCATGCATGTTCTCCGTTGCTTTGTATTGCTTTGGCCGAGTAGTAGATTGCAACTTCAAGAGGGAGCATTATGCATGATTGTGGGTTCATGCCCCTTGATGTCTAGCTTGAGTGACAGAAACAGGAGACTAGGGGATGTTTTGTTGCCACTAGGGAGAAAATAATGGTTTTTGTGACCACGGTTGCAAGGATTGTTTACCTTACGCATAGTTCATTAATACAGTTGCCCGTTGGTTTGAGTTTATACTTTGGGTGGGGCTCGCAACTTAATACCAGCGAGATGTTCTGGATAGATATCTCAAGGTGGATGATTAGTAAGTAGATGCTGATGAATAAACGGTCTAGTTGTCTTGGCGTACTGCCCATTACTATTGAGCCTCTAACTTTCAAGTAGCATAATTAGCAATGCGATGCATTCATAATTCTGTCAATTGCCCAGCTATAATTTGTTTACCCAAGCATAGTTGGTTATCATCTTTTCGGAGAGAGGCATCACTAGTGAACATCATGTGACTCCGGTCCATATCACCACAATTGCTTACACCTCCACCATTTACTACTTTATTTACTTTTACGTTGCAATCACTATTATTATTCCTGCTTGTGTTTTGATACTTTGCAAACTACAAGACCGGAGAGATTGACAACCTCTTTGTACTTGTTGGGAGCAAAGTTATTTGTGTGTGTGCAGCTCCACGTCTTCCGCTAGTGCCAGGGTGGGAAACACCTACTTGTTGATCCTAGGAGTCCTCCCGGTTCGATAAACCTTATAGTCTCCGTGTAAGGGAATACTTGCTGCTGACTACATCTCAACCTTCCACTTGGGGTAACCAACGAGGAGCGAGAAGTATATACATCATCTCGTCATCAAGCAAGCTTTCTGGCGCCCTTGCCGGGCACGCTATCTTTTACCTTTTCTTTTTAGTCTTGTTAGTTTGCTTCCTAGTTTTTGCTTTAGAGTCTTATACCAAAAACAAAAAAAATTAGTTACTTTGCTTTTAGTTGTTCTTTCTGCTTAGTCCAACATGTTAGGGTTTGATGCTTTAAGGGAATCTGAGGTCCTAGATTTCCATCAAAGGAATGGAGAAAATATTAAGAAGGCTTGGGATAGAATTTCTGAAGCACATACAAGAATTATTCCTTGGATATCTATCAAAATTGTGCTTAGAAATTTTTATCATGGTCTTTCTATATGGTGTAAACACTCTCTTGATATTATGGCTAAAGGAGACTTTTTAGAGTGTGATGAGGCTAGGGCTCTTGATATTATACATGGTCTATCTAATTACCTTGCTTATGATCGTAGATTTGACACGATTATAAATGGACTTGCTTCCATTGAAAGGAAAATAGATGCTCTAGACTTAAGAGAAAAATAGAAACCCATGGTCGATAAGAAAAATGTTTTGGAAATATATGATGATTGGGAGCCTTATGTTAGAATTAACATTTCTAACCAAGACTTCCTTGCTTATTGTGACATTGGATCCATGGTTTCTACTATGCCAAAAGTTGTTTATGATTCTTTGAGCTTAAACATAGACAAATTTTATTCTTATCATGAACATGCTAATGGGGATATTTCTGAAATCCAAGGATAGGTAAAAGATGTCGAGGTTGCATTCTTTAAAAGGAATGCAACGGTTGATTTCTTCATCATGAAGCCAAACCAAGGAAACATAGTGCTTGGAAGGGACTTCCTCCGAGCCACAAAGGGCTTCATTGATATAGGTAAAGGACACATATGCTTACGTGGGAAAGCGAAAGGTAGGTACCCATTCCCTAGGAAAAAGAAGAATGAACTTGTTGAGGATCCGTTTGAAGGTTTTTATGACACTAATGACTTTGGTGAATTTTGATCCTCCTTTTTGCATCATGCCTAACTCAATGGCATAAAAGAAAGCGCTTGTTGGGAGGCAACCCAATTTGTTTTTACTTTCAGTTTTAATGGTCTTGATTCTTGTTACTACTATAGCAACATCATTGTATCTTTATTTTCAAGCTTTGTGCCAAGTTTTAGCCTCCGATTGCAAGAAAATTCAAAAGTTGTGACATGCTGTCCAGAAACAGATTCTGTCTGCTTGACGGAAAAATTCGCCAAAAATCACTAGATCATATTTTTGATCTGAATATTTTTTACAGCATTATATATATAATTGTATTTCTGGCATCTGTTCTGATTTTTTTGATTTGAGTTGCATAAGTACCACGAAAAACTTATTTACTATGTGTTGTTCTGTTTTTCACAGATTCTGCCATATTTTGCGTTTTCGTCCTTCTGCAAATCTTAAGCTTGATTTTCCTTTGCAAAAACCTTTGGGCAATCATGAGAAATAGTAGCTTTTCATGAAAATCATTATTTCCAGTAGGTAATGAATTATTTTATCATGGGTACTAACCACTCCAATCAGCTTATGATGAGTTTCTTATGAAGGGAGTTTTCAAGTATGTGATGGAAGATGATGAAAGAAGATCCAGGAGTGTCAAGCGCTCAATCTTGGGGATGCCCCCATGCACCCCCAAGAAATATTCAAGGAAACTCAAGCGTCTAAGCTTGGGGATGCCCCCGTGCATGCCCTTCTCTATCAACAATCATCAGTTCGTCCATCTCCATGCTATATTTTTATCACTTCATATGTTATGTGCTATGCTTGGAGCGTCCTGCTCTTTACTTTTTTGTTTGTTTTAGTTTTGCTTGCTGTTCATAACAAGTTGGAACCTAGCCTACCTTGTTTGGGAGAGAAACACACTCCATTTCATTCTAGAACACAACATAGGTTTTCATGCTTATCTTTTTGTGTGGTCTTTATCTTTTCGTAGCTACTGTCATGCCAAGCTCTTATTTTTCATGCTATATCTTTTTAAGAGCTATTATTTAGGTTGCTTTTGTAACTATCTTGAATTACCATGCTTATCTTGTTTAGAGAGTTGGCTTGTTGCACTGACTTGTGTGTCTTGCATGAGTAGGTAATTGAGGTTGCTATTTAAGTATAGTAGTAACTTGCAATAGTTTTGAGGTATTCATTTGAGTAATGTTTGGACTATTGGTGCCAAGAGCTTAAGCCTATTAGTGATAGGTGTCGTATTTTGGGAAATCCGTGTATTTTTCAAAAACTAAAAATTAGTTGAGAACTCTAGCTACTAAATTGATCGCTAACCTCTGGAGGGGTTGGAGTATATAGAGTACCCTCACGTTACCATGAGTCAAGGATGTGCAAGGATAACCAAACCCCCAAACACTCCTCCTCGGGGTACTTGCCTCTTTGTGAATTTCCTAACTATATAGAGAGTTACCGATAATAAGTGTATGAGTTCTTCGGACTAATGTGAGTATTTGATTGTTGGCACTTCCACCATCCATATTTTTCTAGCCTCTTCGGTACCGTGCATTGCCCTTTCTCATCTTGAGAGTTGGTGCAAACTTCGCCAGTGCATCCAAACCCTTGACATGATACGCTGTGTCATCATAAGCCTCATTATATGTTTCCTCAAAACAGCCACCATACCTACCTATTAAGGTGTGGGGACCCCGACTTACGAGTCGAGATCGCCGAATGAATGTGTTTAGTGATCCGAGAGATCAATGTTCACCAAACACACATATACTGAATATTAAGAGTCTTACATCCAAGTACCAAATTATTACATCACATGAATGAATGGTCAAGTTCACAAGGTAGGGCCTATAAGGCCAAATCACACTGATACAACTAGTAGTGGAAATCTTAGGGCTAAGCGGATGCCCATGCCATCAACCTTCATTTGTAGATGGGGAGTGTCCAACTCCCATCAATCCCATCCTTAATAAAAGGTAGGTGACGAGTAGCTGGCTCGTTAGCCATCTCGACAAGGATGTCGCGGAGACGCACGAGCGCCTCTTGTGCGGCTGTCTCCACTGCCAACATCAGATCCTCCATTTGTGGTCCTTCAAAGAACCAACTAGTTGGGGAGTCATTAGCCTTCACTATCACATCCACGTGATATTCCTTGGTGTCGGCGTTGACCTAATGCTCGTGGTAGAGGAAGATGGGCGTGCGGCGTACTTGACACTTCTCGAGGCTATCTCTCAAAAGTAGGGGAAAGCCCGTCTCCAGAAGCATCTCAGGTACGGCGGCCATCTACAAAGATGTAGGAGAGAGGGTTAGGAAGTTTTGGTGTGTGCAGAAAATCTCAGGGGTAAAGGCTAGGTGTACTAATCATCTCGGCTATCGTGCATGCTACCTAAGGCTTCCTATAGTCAACTTGGCTATGATACCAACTCTCTGGGGACCCTGACATACGAGTCGAGATCGCCGAATGAACATGCTCAGTGATCCCAACGATCAATGCTCACCGAACACACAAATACTGAATATTGAGAGTCTTACATCCAATTACCGAATTCTTACATCACATGACCGAATGGTCAAGTTCACAAGGTAGGGCCTATAAGGCCAAATCACACTGATACAACTAGTAGCGGAAATCTTAGGGCTAAGTGTGTACCCATGCCATCAGCCTACACCAACAAGCATTCTGACTGGGAAGCGTCCTAGTTCGCAGGGCCATCTCCGAAGATGTACTCTTCTCCAAACCCCGGTCCTTCCATGTCTGGTCAATAATATAACCAGTGGCAAGCCAATGAGTACTTTTGAATGTACTCGCAAACAGCCCATGATGTGAACAATGCAATTGGTAGTATAACAAGTAATATGCAGCTTTGGTGGATAGCAACTTATCTATGAATAAACTTGTTCATGGATATGCATCATAAACTAGATGTTGTTTAGAAGAACAGGTTACAGATATCAATATATCTGTCAAGGGCTGAACACTCCGGGTTCACCCTATATGCCAAGTCACCAAACTTGGTCATATCAACACTTTCATAATAACACCTTTGTACACACACACACACACACTTGGTTTATGCGGAAACGACTGGACGTAGTTTAACTAGGATTACCCAATTGTCCTTGACCGTGGACACGACTATTCGAATAGTTTTACACTTTGTAGAGGTAGTACGCTGGACCCACGAGATCCGGGAAACTTCTGTGCCATCCACGACTCGTGGTATATAACATACGTGAGGTAAGTACCCGATCTATGCCTTTCCCTTGACGACACTAGACAAAGAGGTCCACTCGATTGGTATCCACCCTACATGATGTACGTCTTACGAGCATCGACTCCGGACAATATCATCCATGCGGGGACCAACTGTGTGCCTGGAACACGTAAAAACGACATAGTCGCCCTACCTGGCACGACCCCATCACGAGAGTGACCACACATCACTCCCGTCGCTAGTAATGTGGCTCTTTGCTAGCACCGACCAGAGTAATCAACAAAGCCCCGTCCCATAAAGGGGTAACGTGGTCATACATGTAAGGTTGGGATGGTCGACACATCATAAATCTATTCCCATTTTCGAAACCATACACACACAAATACCTGGTGCACCACTTCACCAAAAGTGGCCACCTAACTCATCATCACCCTCGGGCATTAGTGGCACCCGACGAGGTTTTCATAAACCTTTGATTTATACCAACATCATGCTCATGCTACTATGCTTAGCTCTACTTGTCAACATGATATTAGCGTGACCCTCATAGGTGGTAGGATCATGCTCAAAATGCAAGTGCTCCGGAGGAGCCATCGGTAATATCACTTCAATGATGTACCGATACTTATGATCACATGCGACAGAAATATTTGCTTAACTAGCATGCAATATAACATATGCTCAGACATGGTCAAAGGATAACTTGCCTTGGTCAGCTGGGTATCCGGGGTCTTCGGGGTCTTCAAGTCCAACTCCTTCGTCACACGGGTTTTCTATCGTCATTTTAAATAAAAAGCAATAAGTAGGTCACTCCAAAACAGATCACAAAGTCACTTTAAAAATGTTGTTTAATTCTGATAAATCCACATTGTTATTTTAAAAATATTTTTCTCTAGTTTTAGTGAAAAAATATTTTCAAAATCAATTTAATAGAGGCAAAACTATTCCAAATTAACCCTTTTAATTATTATAAAACAAAATAGTTGTTACAAAAATTCATCCAAGGGTTCTATTAAATACTACACATTTTTAGAAAAATAATAGTGGAAGATTCATAAATTTATACTGGGTAAATCTTTTTATAAAAATCATTTAAAACCAGGTTTTAAATAAAAAGAAAAAGGGCTACAGCCCCGGCCTGGCTTGGCCTGGGACTGGGCTGGCCTAGAGGCCAGCCAAACAGCCTACCCACGCGCGAATGCCGTTAGGTTTGAACCTGACGCGCGGGCCCCAGCAGTTAGTGGTTGCGGGCAGCGAGGGATAGAGAGATGGGCCACCGACAGGTGGGGCACACCTGTCGGGGTCGTCTCCTACCTCTGGACAGAGAGAAAGAGGAGCACGCCGGCGTGGCTACCGACGTCCTTAGGCCCTAAGAACGACACGAATGGGTCCTGCTCGTCGTCTCCTACTTGCTGGTGGTCGAGTCGACGATGGAGGGGCTCTGGTTCACCGGAGACGAGGTTGCCGCGGCGGAGAGGTTTCGGGTGAAGGTGGAGTGGTAGCTACGGGCACGTATTCGCTCGGGGAAGAGAGGGGAAATCTTCCTGGTGTCACGGGGAGTGTGTAGGTGGGCAGAGGGACGCGAGAATCGACGTGTAGCAGGAGATCGACCGGAGCTCTGAGGCAGAGGGCCTCGGTCGATCTCGAGCACCGGGGCTCTACTTGCTCAATGGGGGTGGCTAGGGAGGTGACTGAGGTCTCAGTGAGGTGGAGTGAGGGGTTCTGGAGCGAGGGGAGGGGCTATAAATAGGCCCGCAACGGTGAGCCGACTCGGGAGCGCCGGTGATCCACCGTGGCATCCATGGGGGTGCAGAGAGAGGCTGGGGTCGAAACCACGGTCTCAGGATGTGGTTTTGGACCTCCAGGACTCGCTATGAGAGAGAGGGAGAGAGGAGTGGCGCACATTTTTGGCCGCGCTCCTCTGGACACTTGTGGTGCATGCGGGCACATGCCGCACCGGCTCTTAGCGCGGGAAAGGAGGGGCCCTGAGGGCTGCCAGATGCAGAGGCGATGTCGGGGGAGAGGAGAGGCACCACGGGGAGGCTTGATCTGGCCGTGGGAGGTCGCCCCCACCTCGGTTGCTCTCTGTAGCGCGTCCAGAGCGCAACTTTGGCATGCCACGGCATCCTGGCACTCTCTGGGGTGCCTTGGACATGTCTAGCTTGTCCTGGGCACTGGCTTGGAGATGCCTAGCTGTTTCAATCCCGTGGGAGCATCGGCTCGTCAAAGGAGGGAAGAGAAATAGGTGTTGTCAGCCTTGGGACTTAAGCTTAAATTGGAGATTTTGGCCTTTCTACTTTGAACCAGTGAAGGGCCACTTGACTAGAGTTAGGCACTGGTGCTAGCCACCTAATCAGGGAGTTTGAGAGAAAGGGATTGGGTTTAGCTCGGGTTAGGAGGGGGTTTTCCCATCTGTCAGACGGTGCTCGACAGTGGTTTGGGGTGGTTGCACCCCACCACTGGCTATGCAACTTAAGAGGACTCAGTTTGGTGCTAAAATATGAGGCTACACCAATTTTGAGCTCCATTGGACAAGTTTAACTTTGTAAACTTGAAAACATCCCTAAATGACCAGATCTATTCCTTCCAAAGGGAGTATGGGCAAATCATGTCTCACAAATCCCATTTTCGGCATGGAGGCCTCGTTTGAGGTATTAGGCACTCATGCAAAGTTTCAGCTCCATTGGATAAACTTTGCTATGTAGAGTTGCTCTAACTTCATTCTGGACAAAAGGGCTTTTGGGATTAATTGGTGACCTTAACCACCTTGGATCAAGGTGAAAATTTATATGGGCACCAAATATGGCTTAGGGAGACCAGTGGAATTTTCTAGGAATTTATTGAGAATATTTCCTTTGGAAATATTTCAAAAGGTCAAAACAGAAAAAATAGATTTTCAGGGTTTTACTCAAATATTTATAATATAAATAGGGGTTGAAAATCTTATGTATGGAAAATATATGTCCTTCTGAGTATCTCCAATGTTTTTCAGATTTTTCTAAGGCAGAAAAGTATTTTTCCATATAGAAATATCATTTCAGGCCTCAGAAATGGTCATGCAAATAAATAGGAAAATAATTCATAAAATAATTATTTATGGTTTTGGTGAACTAAAATGGTGTTAGAACAAAATCAACAACTTTGGGTAAGAGCACTTCTTTCCATCAAAGACTTGTAGTGCAACCCAAGGTAGGGTGTTGAATTTAACCGTAATTAAGAAAAAGGGTTTTGAAAACAATTAGCTTAGGAGAAATATGGTTTTTGATATCACACAATCAAGCATTCAAGCATACAATGACAACCATGGCACTTACATCATTGGTTTTGGAAAAGTTTTAATAAACTCAGATTTTTGAATTACAGAAGAAGTGATAGTGAAAACAGGGTGTGACATAAGGCATTTACATAGCCTTTCCGAGAAACATTGCCATGCAACATCCACCATCTCATGAGTTGATCTTCATGTCATAGATGCTTTTGCTTGATCGAGGAGCCGCATGATAGTTGGACATTGCCCTTATTACTACTACATGACGCGCTAGTATCATTGCATATCGTGCTACACTAGGACAGGCATACATTTGCATACATCATGATAGTTTTCAATTGTCTTTATGTCGAGTACTTCTTATAAAGTGTGATGATCTTCTTTTTATTCTTGTAGAACATAGAGTGTTTCCCTTAAGTGAGGAAAAGATCCCAAAGAGGACAAATGAAAAGATCCCAAAGAGGAGTAGAGGACAAATGAGAGATAAAAAGAAAGAGCCAAAGAGGCCACACAAAAATAAAAATAATAAAAAAGAAAAAGGAAAAAAAGAAATAAAAGAGAGAAGGGGGCAACACTACTATTCCTTTTGGAAGATCCACACTCGTACTTCATTGCTATATTTGTACTACATAGAGATTATCATTCATGCATAACTATGTGGGGACCCTTACACTATAGAACTTGGCTTGCATATTCCAATGATGAGCCTCCTCAAATGAGCTCTAGGTCTTAGTGAGCAATCAAGTTGGATGCACCCCCACTAGTTCCATTGGAGAGCTTGCCTTGGCTCATATGTGCATCGGTTGCATGGCAATCCCTACTTCTCACATCATATCTATCATTTGGCTTTCTCTCGCCTATGGTTGTCCTCATTGATGTGAACCTTTCACACCTTTTTGTCTTCCTTCCCCATCATTATTATCTTTTCCATCCTAAGTGCCAACATATCTTTCTTACGCTCAACCATGGCATGAGCGCTCAAAGTCGAAAGGGAGAGGATAATTTTGACTTGTGCCTAACTAGTGGTGTGGGGATGAGTCAAAATAAGATTCTGAAGGAGACCAAGTGTGAGGTTTAGTAGATTGAGTTCTCAATTAAAAAATATGTTATTCTTTAAACCCATCTCCCACTTATTGCACGCAAACACCATTTGGAGACATTCGAGTCACGGACAGCGAGAGCTCTTGCACCTTTTTGTTCTTACTTTGCCAATTTCAATACTAGATATAGACTCTTGCTTGTTATTATCTTGACTTCAATTGAATATCTCACTTGCTTTACTTTGAAGTTCTTATATGTGTTTTATCATGTCACCACAAAAATTATTGTGTTATCATTTACCTACTCGAGGCTGATGTCTTTTTTGCAGGGGCTTTTACCCAATTTTCCGGAGCCCCAAAAATCCCGAGGAAAATATGTATAGATCAACGCACGAGAAGCTTCATGAAGCACGAAAGGGGGCCAGACGGGTGCGAGGGGCCTCCCAGGTGACCTGTGGGCGCGGCCCACCCCTAGGCCGCGCCAAGAGGCCGTCTGGGTGGGGGACACGCCCTCTGGTGCCCTCCTTTCACCTATGTTTACCCCTTGACGAGGAAAACCCTATACAGGATCCCGAATTGTGAATTTCTCCATCGTTCCGCCGCCGCAGCGCTTCCGAGATCGGGAGCGTTAGGAGACCTCTTCCCGACACCCTGCCGGAGGGAGGATTGACCTCCGGGAGCTTCTCCACCGCCATGAACGCTTCCCGGACGTGCCGTGAGTAGTCCTCCTTGGACCATGAGTCCATGACCAGTAGCAATGTGATGTCTTCTCTCCAATCTTGTGCTTCCATGATTAGTCCTTGTGAGCTTCCCTACATGATCAATGCATCTATGTAATTTTCATGCTATTTCTATGCTCGATTTGTCGGGATACGATGGATTATGAGATTATGTTCAGATTGTTATGAGTTATATATTTGATTATCCTTTTATATTATGTTCTTTAGTGGTTCATGCACGTTCTCCGTTGCTTTGTATTGCTTTGGCCGAGTAGTAGATTGCAACTCCAAGAGGGAGCATTATGCATGATTGTGGGTTCATGCCCCCCGATGTATAGCTTGAGTGATAGAAACATGAGACTAGGGTATGTGCTGTTGCCACCAGGGAGAAAACAACGGTGCTTGTGACCACGGTTGCAGGGATTGTTTACCTTACACATAGTTCGTTAATGCAGTTGTCCGTTGCTTTGAGTTTACACTTTGGGTGGGGCTCACAACTTAATACCAGCGAGATGTTCTGGATAGATATCTCAAGGTGGATGATTAGGAAGTGGATGATGATGAATAAACGGTCTACTTGTCTTGGCGCACTGCCCATTACTATTGAGCCTCTAACTTTCAAGTACCATAATTAGCATTGCGGTGCGTTCACAATTCTGTCAATTGCCCAGCTATAATTTGTTTACCCAAGCATAGTTGTTATCGTCTTCTAGGATTGATACATCACTAGTGATCATCATGTGACTCCGTTCCATATCACCACCATTGCTTACACCTCCACCATTTACTTCTTTATTTACTTTTCCGTTGCAATCACTATTACTATTCCCGCTTGTGTTTTGATCCTCTGCAAACTACAAGGCCGGAGATATTGACAACCTCTCTGTACTCGTTGGGAGCAAAGTTATTTGTGTGTGTGCAGGTCCACATCTTCTGCTAGCGCTAGGGTGGGAGACACCTACTTGTTGATCCTAGGAGTCCTCCTGGTTTGATAAACCTTAGAGTCTCCGTGTAAGGGAAAACTTGCTGCTGACTACATCTCAACCTTCCACTTGGGGTAACCAACGAGGAACGAGAAGTATATACACTATCTCATCATCAGGGAACTGTAGTCATCATGCATCCTCTCGGACAATTGTTGCCAAAGCATACCGAGCCGGTTTTATCTCGCCGCGCGCTAATGAAATGGCCAAGTAAATTGTTGATCATTGTGAAGGATGCCAATTTTACTCAAATTTGTCACATAAACCCGTGTCTGCCTTGAAGACTATTCCACTCGTCTGTCCATTTTCTCTTTGAGGTTTGGATATGATCGTTCCTCTCCGAATGGGCCACAGTGGATTCACTCATTTGCTTGTAGCAGTCGACAAGTTCACCAAGTGAAATGAATCCAAACCCGTAAAAAAGCTGGATTCATGTACTGCTATCAAGTTCATAAAGGAAATAATATTCCGACATGGAGTTCCCCACAGTATCATCACAGACAATGGTTCTAACTTCGACTCAGAAGAATTCAGATACTTTTGCTCCGCCCAAGGCACTCGAGTTGATTACGTGTCCGTCGCGCACCCCCAAACTAATGGTCAAGCTGAGCAAGCGAATGGCCTTATCCTTCAAGGTTTGAAGCCTCCACTCATGCGAGATCTGGAACATGCAGCTGTAGCTTGGGTTACTGAACTACCATCAGTTCTGTGGGGCTTGAGGACGACACCCGATCGGTCAACTGGACGCACTCCTTTCTTCTTGGTTTATGGAGCCGAAGCCGTTTTGCCGATTGATCTTCTTCATAATTCTCCCCGAGTGGAACTTTATACCGAGACTGAAGCTGAACACGCGCGACAGGGCGATGTAGACTTTCTAGAAGAAGAGCACCAAATGGCCCTGATTAGGTCGACAATATACCAACATGATCTGCATCGTTTTCATGCAAGACATGTCAAGAGTCGGTCGTTTCACGAAGGTGATTTGGTGCTTCGAGTGGATAAGCAACGGCCCCACAAGCTCGCCCCCGCATGGGAAGGACCCTTCATCGTTACCAAGGTGCTGAACAATGGAGCCTACCATCTCTTTAACCTCAAGAAGATAATTGATGAACCACGTGCGTGGAATGCAGATTTGCTGCGACGTTTTTACCCTTGACAATTGTGTGATTTGATGTAATAAGAGTGTTCTAGACAATGTTCTTATCAAATTTATGGCTCCCGCAGTCTTTGCCGATTCCGATTGTGCAATCTCAAATTCGAAAAAAATTCAGAGTGTAGAGCAATCCTCTCACTCGGAGGCTTAGCTGCGAACCAGTCTTCGCCTAAGTTAAAACCTCGTCGAGTGAACAACAACCTATAAACTGGGAGACTTAGCCGTGAACCAGTCTTTGCCTAAGTGAAAAACAAACTCTCAGTGATGAGAAATCCTTTCACTCGGGGGCTTAGCTGCGAACAAGATTTTGCCTAGGTTTCTAAAAACATACTCCAAGTGTAGAGCAATCCTCTCACTCGGGGGCTTAGTTGCGAACCAGTCTTCGCCTATGTTTAAAACATACTCTGAGTGATGAGTGATCCTCTCACTCGGGGGCTTAGCCGCGAACAATATTTCTCCTAAGTTTCTAAAAATATTTCGAGTGTAGAGCAATCCTCTCACTCGGGAACTTAGCTGCGAAGCGGTCTTCGCCTAAGTTAAAGCCTAGCCGAGTGAACATCAACCTATTCACTCAAAGACTTAGTCGTGAACCAGTCTTCGCCTAACTTAGAAACATACTCCGAGTGCATATCAATGCTCTCACTCGGGGGCTTAGTTGTGAACTAGTCTTTGCCTAAGTTTAAAACATACTCCGAGTGATGAGCAATCCTCTCACTCGGGGGCTTAGCTGCGAACAAGATTTCGCCTAAGTTTCTAAAAACATACTCCGAGTGCAGAGCAATCTTCTCACTCGGGGGCTTAGTTGCGAACCAGTCTTCGCCTAAGTTTAAATATACTCTGAGTGATGAGCGATCCTCTCACTCGGGGGCTTAGCTGCGAACTAGTCTTCGCCTAAGTTAAAACTTAGCCGAGTGAATAGAAACTTATTCACTCGGAGACTTGGCCGTGAAATGGTTCTTGGCCTAAGTTAAAAACATACTCTGAGTAGTGAGCGATCCTCCCACTCAAGGGCATAACTGCGAACCAGTCTTCGCCTAAGTCAAATTATTTCGAGTAATGAATGTCAAGTTCATTCAGAAACCAAATAAATTTAGTCAAGCGAAAGATTGGAAAGCCAAATGCAGATAAACTCAAGATCACCATCTCGGATTAAAGCTGTCTACACGAACGAAAGTACTCAGACTTAAGGCCCGAACGAAGTTTTAATCGGTTACACCATCTGCATATCGAGGCAAGCAAAATTTCAATTGTAGGCAAAGTTTTTCAAGCCGCGCCGGGACTCGGAGGCTCGATGAAGGTGTCTAAGTCAATCCCATCAGGAATACGGGTGGTTGCATCATTGAAGGTCTCCATGAAGTTCTCAAACTGAAGCTTCTTCATGTTGGCCACGTGGAGTACCTTAAGTTTTTCCTCCTTAGCCTCCTTACAATGTACCCGAACGAGTGAAAGAGCCACATCGGCTCCACAGCGCGCAGCAGATTTCTTCCAGGTCTGCACTCGATCCGAAATCTGATTAAGGTGGACCATCATGGATTCAAGGTCGATTTGGAGGGTGTCTTTTGGCGAAAGCTCCTTGTAAATCCTCTCTAGGGCGGCTCTCAGTCGGGCGACATATTCTTGAACTTTTTTGAGACAAGTGTCGACGTGAAACATATTCATGGACACCACGTCTCAAATGGGTGACTTGACAGGGTCTAGATTCGGATCGATCTCTTCGGTCTCCTTCCTCGGTCTACGCGAAGGGAAAATTAAAAGTGGGTCACATTTTCATTCAACAAAATTGGAGGAAATTCACTCGATGAAAGGAAATTACCTGTGAGCATGGCGAACATCTTCTTTGCGAAGTTGCCCAAGTAGTTTTCCAAGTCGTTCCTTCTTTTGGCCATCTGTTCAAGCTTCTTGCTCCAGTCGGCCCGTTCTTGCTTCAGTTTGGTATTCTCCTCCTCCAATTTGCTGACTGCGGAGAACTTCTTTTCTGCGGCCTCAGTTTTCTCCTTAGCTTAACCGAGTGATTTGTCCTTATCTTCAAGAGCCCACTTCACATGATTCAAATCATTCGTGGTCACCTCCAAGTCCACCTGGAGTTGGTTCTTCTCCTTTTCCAAGTTTACGTACTTGGTTCCAAGCTCATAAGATTTCAGAAATCATCAAACAAGTAATTCAGTCGACACTAATATTTCTCCACTCCCGAGTGAAGAATAACAGTTCAGTCGACTAGATAGCGGCCCGCCGCTCCACCACACGCCCCTACAAAGTGTCATATCATGGTTGATGGAAATTATGTCCATGAAACCCGCATGATAAATCTTCTTGGTTCAGACCTTTCCATTCACTCGATAAACCGAGTGATAAAAGTACTAAAGTACAAAAAGGACCAGAGTCGAAGTTCTTAAGACTACTGCCCATCGTACACGATCTACAGTAGTCTCGGGGACTACATCCAGTGGGTGCACTTACCGTGCCCCCATTGGATACAACACCACTCGACCAAGTCCGGCCTGTACGAGTCAAAAAAGAGAGAGAGATAAAGCAAATATCTGAAACTATTTCAAGTAGACTGTAACACCCAAGATGCGATCCTATCCTTATTTTGGCACGAGGGCCTCGACGGGGATAGAAACACATCTCGTCGTTTCGCAAGAATGCATATCGTTTCAAGTACATGTACTGAAAAGATGAGTATAAGGAGTTGGATAACATTCCACACAAGCTACATCAGAGTCACATTAATACAACAACATAATCAATCATCATGAAGAAGAGCAGGGTCGACTACGGACGAAAACAAACGATAAAAGAACAACGTCCATCCTTGCTATCCCAGGCTGCCGGCTTGGAACCCATCCTAGATCGATGAAGAAGAAGAAGAAGAATAAACTCCAAATAGCACAATCAGCGCGTTCACGTCAAAGTAACTCCTTACCTGTACCTGCAACTGGTGTTGTAGTAATATGTGAGGCACAGGGACTCGGCAATCTCATTTCCAAAGGTATTAAGACTAGCAAAGCTTAATGGGTGAGGTATGGTTAAGTGGTGAGGCTGCAGCAAGTGACTAAGCATTTATTTGAGGTGTCTAACTTACGAGTACAAGAATAAAAGAGGGGGATGATCTACGCATCGCGGACGTGAACTACTGATGATCAAATGAATGATCCTGAACACCTACTTACATCAGACATAACCCGATCGTGTCCTCGATCAGAGAAGGAGCTCATGAAAGAGATGGTCACGGTTACCACTCAGTTGGTATGTTTTTAATTAAGTCTACTTTAGGTCGTCTAGAACCGGATGTTAAACAAAATTTCCAAGTTTGCCACGTAACCGCGGGCACGACTTTCTAAAATATTTAACCCTGCATGGGTGCTCCAACTAGTCCATCAGAAATTACCATAAGCCACATAAAAACCTCAATCACGAAATTTGTGATCTCCTCAGATTACTTAGTGGAAAACCTCAACTCTGAGATAGCCCGAAGCATCACCGGAATCCCGATGCGTAATATATTTCATCAAAGGTAAAACTAATCCAGCAAGGCCGCCCGACGTGTCGACGAACCCGATAGGAGCCGCGTATTTCGTTCCCAGGACACGACGGATGGGTCACACTAGGAGTAAAACCAAACCTCGGGTTGCCCCGCGGTGGCCCCGTAGTCTGCCAGTTTGGACCAGCACTCATGCAGAGCACTGGCCCGGGGGTTGATTAAGTTTCCTCGGGTTAATTATTCCGTATGTGGTTCATTAGTTATTAGGCAAATGTTGTACCAAAGCTAGGCCTTGCCAGACCAGTCTTAATCTAAAACGAATTATCAAGGGGGACCCCATAACAACCCTGATCGTGTTAGGAGCGCTCAGTTATTGTATATAACATCGGGAGCCGAAACTAAGGTGACAAAGGTGGAACAAAACACGAGGCTAGAAGGACAAGCCTTCCACCTTTTACCAAATATATAGGTGCATTAAATTAAATAGCATTTAATAGGTTGATATAACAAGGAACCCATGTTATCACATGGAAGCAACTTCACGTGCCACTAGCATCGCTAACACATGGTTAAGGAAGCGTTAACATAGTCAATCAATGGTTTGCTAGGTTGTGAACAAGTTGAAGGTTTTCATGGCAATGTTGAGATGCTGACATTTAAGTGGTAGGCAGCAAGACATAGCGAAATAAACGAGACAACTAGCATGGCAATGATAGTAATAGTATTTAGGGAAATGGTCATCTTGCTTAAGATCCCGCTTGGAAGATGAATAACTCCGTGAAGCACATGAACCGACGTAGTCGAACGGGTCCTCACATTCTGACACGCTTGTGGAACTCTAACAAGATGAAGCAAACCCGGAAACAAGCATCAACATACGATATTCACCACACACATGCATGATATGATGCACACCCTAATATGATGCATGTCAAGTTTAAATTATGCAAGGAATGGCATGGAAATTCACAACAATCAAACACTACACGTTAAGTGAAGCTCAATATGCAACGAGTTGCATATTGACGAAACTCCAGTTTAATTATTTAGTTCACTCCCATTTATTTCCACAACAATATTAAACATTGTTGAACATGGCAAGGGGTGAAGCACAAATTAAACTACCTATCTAGGAATTTTAAATGAGGCTCGAAACGACATATAACATCTCCGAACTGACCCCACGTGTTAACTTTGTAATCTAACCAGATATGTCCTAAACACATTTTATGTTTGTTAAATGGGAAAATAAAGTGGTTCACGTGATTCTACTCGTCGTTCTAGTCCATTTACATCTATGGCTCATCTCCAACGGAGCTACGGCTAATTAACTATGAACTAAACCATTTCTATCACGTCGAGACGCAAACCGACGCACGGTTTAAAAACTACGTGAATATAATTTGTCGTGATCCGACGCACGGTTTAAAAACTACGGGTGTTTGAAAATATGCAATTTTTCTGAAATTAATAAACCCTGGAATAATAGGCAATTCACATGACAGAAAAGAAAAAAAAATACTATTGGGCCAAATCTAGCTCTGGCCCAACAGATCAATGGGCAACTTAACTAAGTTGCGCCTAGGCGGGCAATAGGGGCGCTCAACCTGGGCTGGGCCTGGTCGGTGGGGAGGCGGCCTCGCTGGGCCGACGTGGAGCTGGGCCGGAGGGACGCTTGCCTGGGCTGGCGCAGGGGCCCAGGCGCTGGTCAATGACTGGCGGCACGGGATCTGGATCCCCGATCCAGATCGCGGGAGGAGGTCGCGACGCCGGCACGAAGAGCTTGAGCGTGGGACCTGATAGTTGTGAGGGAGGCCGAGGGACGACTATCAACGAGGGCGAGGGCCGGGGGTGGATCCCGGCGGCTGGCATAGGCGTCCTGCTCGTGAGGTCTCAAGACGTCGGCTCCATATGGCCTGCACGCAGGAGTAGCAGTTCGGGGCACCGGGGCTGGCTCGCGGCGGCGGCCGATCCTGTGGCTGGCGCGCTCCGGCGGTCGGTGGCGGCGGCTGCGGATCATTCCAGATCCATGGTGAAGGAGGCGGCTGTGGCTACAAAGGTGCTCGGGCAGGGCTACTCGCGTGGATCTCGGGAGGAGCTGGCTCGTGGAACTACGGAGGCAGGGCGACACGGTCGGCCCCGGGCGGGCCTGAGATGGGCTTCGTGACCCGTCGGCACTGGAGGAGGTGGGAGAGAGGCGACCAGGTGGCGGCTTGGGTTTGTGGGGGCACGGATCACCAGGCAGGGGGCTGGGTGTCCAATTATGCATGAAGGGCTATTTAAATAGGGAAGGGGGGGGGGTTAGGGTTAGGGAAATTAGCCCGTTTTCGAGCCGTACAATCTCGATTGGACGGCTCCGGACGTGGCGATGGTGTTAATGGGCTAGGTGGGCTGTGTAACCATGATGGGCTGAGAGAAGAGAGGGGTTATGCAGCTGGGCAACGAGATTTTTAAACACCAAAAAATGTTCGACATTGTGACGGTGCTGCTACGGTCGATCGTTCGGGTATCAAACGGACTCCAATTGCGACGAAAATTGGAGGCGGCCTACCTACATTAAAATAAGACCGCACGCCAAGTTTCAACCAAATACGAGAAAGTTTTATACACACCTTTTAAAACAATATTTTAATGATGTCGCGGGCGCGTGCGTGTGTGGTTGGTCTCAAACCGGTCAACGACAAAAATGGAGTGAAACGACAACTACTAACGGATGTAAGTTTTGAAAACTGGCGGCAACGAAGTGGCGATGTAATGCAGATGATGCGCATGATGTGATGATGAATGCGACAGACGATCTAATCGCACGAAGGCAATGGAATAAGAGGGGACTCTTCTGGAGCGTCGGTCTCGGGCTGTCACAACTCTCCTACACTAACAAGAGATCTAGCCCCGAGATCTAAGAATGAAAGGGGAAGAGGAAGAGAAAGAGAGGTAAGACTTAGTCGCTTCTTGGACAAATGAGTGAAACAAATGAATCTTGAAGGTTGGAAGAGATGAGGAATGATATGAGAAACAAACAAGAATTTACACAAAATTTCGGCAGCACTTCGGTAGGAAAATAGGACAGAATTTGATAAGATAGAAAGATCTTGAAAAGATTGACAACAAAACAACTATACTGATACGCAAGGAAAGAACATGATCTTGATAGAACAAGATGATTGAGTGCAAAGAGCAACATCACAATGCCTCTGGAATAAAGAATAGAAGCTAGATCATTGGGAAGAAAGAATGAAGAAGAGAATGACAACTACCATCACAATTGAATTGACAAGCAGCCTTGCAAGAACAATTGAGCGGAGTAGTTGGAAAACCAACAACGCAAAGAAAAAGCTTGCAGCGGACTTATGAAAACCATCCCAAAATAATGAGATGACAACCAGCCACTAACAGAAACAGGGATTGATTGGATGCAACAAAGAAATGCACAAGTTCTTACACCAAGAGGATACATCAAGAACTTGGATCAAGAGAAGCACCACAATAGCAACATCCTTAGGAAAAGATCTAGGTGAAATCCAAACCAATATAGATCAATGAAGAAACCATGGGTTGAGAATATCCCATGATTGAAGGAATTGGTGGATTTAAAGATTTCATTCTTGAAACAACTTCTCTTCGAGATTCCTCCACTAACAAGAATGCTATAACACCACCTCAGAGGATAAAGGAGGAAGAATTGCACTTTGACATGCAGAGAAAGAATACTTGAGGTACTACTACAAGATCTTGAAGAACACATGGGAATGAAGAGACCATGATCCGCCTAACAGAAAACTTCAACAAGGGACTGGAATAATTGAGAGGCGAACGAAGAGACAACAATTGAGCAGAATTTGAGGCTGAAAGCTGAGAATGAATAAATCTTCTCAAATGATGGCCTTCGGAGGATTGAGAAAAGAAAACAACTCTGAAATGCGCCGGATAGATATGGAAGGAATTACTCAAGATCGAGAACAATTCAAGATGATAACACAAAGTTGAAATGATGAATCTTCAAGGGAATGAACCAAGATAGAGAGAAACACTCCTTTGGTCTTCCAAGCTGAGAATGATGAGGAGAACCCCACCAAGAATTACTAAGTTACTCCAGAATATGAATATGAAAAAAAGGTTGAGCCAATGATGAGAATTAATTCGGATAGATCTTGGATCAGGGATATGACTCATGGAAATCATTCTTACGCTACACTAAAAGAATTAGAGATCTCCGAAAAAGATTACAAGAGCCAGATAAGATCCTGGGAAAGAACCCGTGGGTTATTTGCCCACTCAAAAGAAACACCGTTGAAAAGGTGGCTTCGAAAGAGAGACACTGCACTAGTATAAAGAAAACTTGATGAGGTTAGCACCTCAAATTAATTGAAAGGATTGAAAACAAGAAACTCTAAGATATCTTGAACACTTCGGTTAGAATAGAGAGAGATGGAAAACAAGAAAGACTCAAAGAGAATTTCCAAACAAATGAGAAGGATATGATGAACACCGAGATCTTGAATTGAATCCACCGGGTAAGAAAACAACATGAAGAAATGATGAACTCGAACTTCTGAGAATCTTCACAAAGAATCACCGGATACGACACGAAAGAGAAGATAGCGGAAGCAACAATGAAATGAAATGCACTTGGATGATAATTGAATCACTGAAGAAAAAGGGGCTGGAGGGCAGGAAAAACAAGACAACTTGGGACAGATGAGACAAACTCCGGAAAGAAATGGGAGATTGATCTTGCAAATCTTGAAAATGTTAGAATTGACTTGAAGAGAAGCACACCGGATGAAAGAATTCACATCACAACTCCGGTTGAAAAGAATTGATAAGACAAGTTGATTGAGCATAAGAATTAGCATTCCCATAAAAATACGAGAACACCAATTAGGAAAGATAAGAAATCACCACTTCACATCAAAGCAACTCGAATTACCATACTCCAACAAAACAAAGGACGAGACTTATAAAATAAGCCAGAACAAACATATGACAGAGATTACGCTTGATATTTTTGTGGTAAGGTTCGCACGGGCTCTATCCTACAATAGCCATCATGTACAAGGCAGTGCACACGACATACGAAGCGTCCCCGAGTCGTAGCAAGCTACAAGGACTGCTACGGAAACAAAAGTCCTTCCCTGGCGCTTAGGAATTCTTCTTGTTACTTCTCTGGTTTGCGTAGGTTTTTCCCTTGAAGAGGAAAGGGTGATGCAGCACAGGAGCAGTAAGTATTTCCCTCAGTTTGAGAACCAAGGTATCGATCCAGAAGGAGGGCCTCGTCAAGTCCAAAGAACCTGCGCAAACACAAACAAGCTTGCACCCAACGCTTCAAAGGGGCTGTCAATCCCTTCAAGATTGTTTGCAAAGTGAGATCTGAAGGCGGAAAGTGCAACGAAGTAAAAAGTGTAAGGCTGAAAATATGGTGTGGAGTAGACCCTCGGGGCCATAGTGTTCACTAGAGGCTTCTCTCATAATAGCAAATATCATGGTGGGTGAACAAATTACTTTCAAGCAATTGATAGAACCGCGCAAAGTCATGACGATATCTAAGGCAATGATCATGCATATAGGCATCACGTTCGAGACAAGTAGACCGATACTTTCTGCATCTACTACTATTACTCCACACATCGACCGCTATCTAGCTTGCATCTAGTGTAGTGAGTTCATGACGATCAGAGTAACGCTTTAAGCAAGATGACATGATGTAGAGGGATAATGTCAAACCAATGATGAAAAACCCCATCTTTTTACCCTTGATGGCAACAACATGATGCGTGCCTCGCTACCCCTTCTGTCACTGGGTGAGGTCACCGCACGGTATTAACCCAAAACCAAGCACTTCTCCCATTGCAAGAATCATAGATCTAGTTGGCCAAACAAAACCCACAACTCGAAGAGAATTACAAGGATATGAAATCATGCATAAGAGAGATCAGAAGAAACTCAAATAGGATTCATAGATAATCTAATCATAAATCCACAATTCATCGGATCTCAACAAACACACCTCAAAAGAAGATTACATCGGATAGATCTCCATGAAGATCCTGGAGAACTTTGTATTGAAGATCCAAGAGAGAGAAGAAGCCATCTAGTTACTAGCTATGGACCCTTAGGTCTATGGTGAACTACTCACGCATCATCAGAGGGGTCATGGTGTTGATGAAGAAGCCCTTCGTGTCCGAATCCCCCCTCCGACAGGGCACCAGGACGTGCCCCAGATGGGATCTTGCGGAGACACAAGCTTGCGGCGGCGGAAAAGCGATGCGATCATCTCTTGATTTTTTTCTGGAATTTATGGGATTATATAGGCGAAAGATCTAGGTCAGAGGACCTCCAGGGGGCCCACAAGCCTGGATGGCGCGCCCCCTGGCCGCGGGGTGGGGGCTTGTGGGGCCCTTAGAGCTCCTCTGGCTTGGCTCCCAAGTTCTCTGATCTTCTTCCGTTCCAAAAAAAATATTTTTAGGGATCTTCTTCCGTTTGGACTCTGCTACTGCAACAAAAGACCTTCCAACGGCGCCAGAAACAAGCGTGTTGACGGGAGACTATTCTTGTCTTGATACTCCTCAGCAACGGCACCAGGAATCCTTCTGCTACGGCTACGCCTTTAGGGACTTCCTTGGCAAATACGCAAAGGATTCCCCCGTGGCTTTGGAGCCTTGCGTTGCTGTTCCTTCGAAGCGGAAAGGGTGATGTAGCACAACGGCGGTAAGTATTTCCCTCAGTTTTGCGAACCAAGGTATCGATCCAGTGAAGGATTATCACAAGTACCTGCACAAACACAAAGAGCTTGCACCCAATGCTATGAAGGGGTTGTCAATCTCTTATAAATTGTTTGCCAAGTGAGAACTGAAAGCAACAAAGTAACGAAGCAAAGTAAAAGCGAAAGTGGAAACGATAGGTGTGAATAGACCCGGGGGTCGTAGTCTTCATTAGTGGCTTCTCTTATGAAAGCAAGTAGATGGTTGGTGAATGAATTACTATCGAGCAATTGATAGAACCGCGCAAAGTCGTGACGTTATCTATGGCAATGATTATATCTATAGGCATCACGTCCAAAACAAGTAGACCGATACTTTCTGCATCTACTACTATTACTCCACACGTCGACCGCTATCCAGCATGCATCTAGTGTATTAAGTTCATGAGAACAGAGTATCGCCTGAAGCAAGATGACATGATGTAGATGAACAATCTCATATCTACGATAAAAGCACATCTTGTTACCCTTGATGGCAACAACACGATGCGTGCCTTGCTGCCCCTTCCGTCACTGGGAAAGGTCACCACACGGTATGAACACAAAACCAAGCACTTCTCCCATTGCAAGAATCATAGATCTAGTTGGCCAAACAAAACCAAAGACTCGGAGAGACTTACAAGGATATCAAATCATGCATATAAGAAATCAGCAAAGACTCAAATATAAATCATAGATAATCTGATCACAAATCCAGAATTCATCGGATCTCGACAGACACACCGCCAAAGAGGATTACATCGGATAGATCTCCATGAAGATCATGGAGAACTTTGTATTGAAGATCCAAGAGAGAGAAGAAGCCATCTAGCTACTAACTACAGACCCGTAGGTCTGAAGTGAACTACTCACGAGTCATTGGAGGGGCGATGATGTTGATGTAGAAGCCCTCCAACTCCAAAGTCCCCTTTGGTAGGGTACCGGGAAGGGTCTCCAGATGTGATCTCGCGGAAACGGAAGCTTGCGGCGGCGAAAAAGTGTTTTCGTGGATGCCCTAATTTTTTCTGGATTTTTAGGGAATTTATAGGCCAAAGACCTAGGGCAGGGGAGCGCCAGGGGGGCCACAAGCTTGGTTGCCGCGGCCTCCCCCTGGCCGCGGCAACAGGGCTTGTGGGCCCCTTGTGGGCCCACTTGCTTGGCCCTCAAGCCTCCCGATCTTCTTCCGCTCTGGAAAAAAATATTTCGGGGATTTTATTCCGTTTGGACTCCGTTCCAAAATCAGATGTAAAAAGAGTCAAAACACAGAAAAAACAGGAACTAGCGCTTGGCACTGAATTAATAAGTTAGTCCCAAAAAAGATATAGAAGGTAAACAAAACATCCAAAGTTGACAAGATAACAACGTGAAACCATAAAAAATTATAGATACGTTTGAGACGTATCAAGCATCCCCAAGCTTAACTCCTGCTCGTCCTCGAGTAGGGAAGTGATAAAGAATGAATTTTTGATGCTTTCATGCTACCTAGCATAGATGTCCTTTGTAACTCCTCTTATGTGATGTGAATGTTCAGATCCATTAGATTCAAAACAATAGTTTGCTATTGACGTGGAAACAATAATACTTCAAGCAAACTAGCAAGGTAATGATGAACTTTCAAAATAACAAGGCCAAAAGAAAGTTATCCCTACAAAATCATATAGTCTGGCTATGCTCTATCATCATTGCACAACGAATTTAAATCATGCACAACCCCGGTATTGGCCAAGTAATTGTTTTCTCACCTTTACTTTCTCAAACTTTTTCCACTCTCACGCAACACATGAGCGTGAGCCATGTTTTTAACACTATAAGTGGTGTGGAGTGTGGTGGAGGTTGCAAGACAAACAACGAGAAGATGGTCACATTAACTAGGCATATCAATGAGCTGTGGAGATGTGCTACTGCAACAAAAGACCTTCCAACGGCTCAAGAAACATGCTACGGCACCAGGAATCCTTCTGCTACGGCTACGCCTTGAGGGACTTCCTAGGAAAATATGCAAAGGATTTCCCCCGTGGCCTTGGAGCCTTGCGTTGGTTATCCCTCGAAGCAGAAAGGGTGATGTAGCGCAGCGGTGGTAAGTATTTCCCTTAGTTTGAGAACCAAGGTATCGATCCAGTGAAGGAGTATCACAAGTGCCTGCACAAACACAAAAATCTTGCTCCCAATGCTATGAAGGGGTTGTCAATCCCTTATAGATTGTTCGCCAAGTGAGAACTGAAAGCAACAAAGTAACAAAGCAAAGTAAAAGCGAGAGTGGAAACGATAGGTGTGAATAGACCCGGGGGCCATAGTGTTTACTAGTGGCTTCTCTCATGAAAGCAAGTAGACGGTGGGTGAACAAATTACTGTCGAGCAATTGATAGAACCACGCAAAGTCGATATGTCATCTATGCAATGATTATATCTATAGGCATCATGTCCAGAACAAGTAGACCGATACTTTCTGCATCTACTACTATTACTCCACACGTCGATTGTTATCCAGCATGCATCTAGTGTATTAAGTCCAAAAGAACAGAGTAACGCCTTAAGCAAGATGACATGATGTAGATGGACAATCTCATATGTACGACAAAGCCCACCTTGTTACCCTTGATGGCAACTACACGATGTGTGCCTTGCTGCCCCTACTGTCACTAGGAAAGGTCACCACATGGTAAGAACCCAAAACCAAGCACTTCTCCCATTGCAAGAATCATAGATCTAGTTGGCCAAACAAAACCCAAGACTCGGAGAGACTTACAAGGATATCAAATCATGCATATAAGAAATCAGCAAAGACTCAAATATATATCATGGATAATCTGATCACAAATCCACAATTCATCGGATCTCGACAAACACACCGCCAAAGAGGATTACATCGGATAGATCTCCATTAAGATCATGGAGCACTTTGTATTGAAGATCCAAGAGAGAGAAGAAGCCATCTAGCTACTAACTACGGACCGTAGGTCTGAAGTGAACTACTCACGAGTCATTGGAGGGGCGATGATGTTGATGTAGAAGCCCTCCAACTCCAAAGTCCCCTCCGGCAGGGCACCGGGAAGGGTCTCCAGATGAGATCTCGCGGAAACGGAAGCTTGCGGCGGTGGAAAAGTATTTTCGTGGATCCCTTGATTTTTTTCTGTATTTTAGGGAATATATAGGCGAAGGAGCTAGGTGAGGGGGGCGCCAGGGAGGCTACAAGCCTGTTGGCCGCCGCCCCCTAGTGGCGGATAGGGGGCTTGTGGGCCCCCTGTAGCCCTCCTGGCTTGGCCCTCAAGCCCCGTGATCTTCTTCCGTTTGGGAAAAATTTATTTCAGGGATTTTATTCCGTTTGGACTCCGTTCCAAAATCAGATATGAAAAGAGCCAAAAACACAGAAAAAACAGGAACTGGCACTTAGCACTGAATTAATAAGTTAGTTACAAAAAGATATAAAAGGTACATAAAACATCCAAAGATGACAAGATAACATCATGAAACCATCAAAACTTATAGATACATTTGAGACGTATCGAGCATCCCCAAGCTTAACTCCTGCTCGTCCTCGAGTACGGAAGTGATAAAGAATGAATTTTTGATGCTTTCATGCTACCTAGCATAGATGTCCTTTGTAACTCCTCTTATGTGACGTGAATGTTCAGATCCATTACATTCAAAACAATAGTTTGCTATTGACGTGGAAATAATAATAATTCAAGCAAACTAGCAAGGTAATCAAGAACTTTCAAAATAACAAGGCCAAAAGAAAGTTATCCCTACAAAAGCATATAGTCTGGCTATGCTCTATCGTCATTGCACAACGAATTTAAATCATGCACAACCCCAGTATTGGCCAAGTAATTGTTTCACACCTTTACTTTCTGAAACCTTTTCAACTCTCACACAATACATGAGCGTGAGCCATGTTTTTAGCACTATAAGTGGTGTGGAGTGTGATGGAGGTTGCAAGACAAAAAGGAGAAGATGGTCACATTAACTAGGCATATCAATGAGCTGTGGAGATCCTCATCAATAGATATCAATGTGAATGAGTAGGGATTGCCATACAAATGATGCACTAGAGCTAAGAGGATGTGAAAGCTCTTAAAGAAGACTAGTGGGTGTGCATCCAACTTGCTTGCTCACGAAGACCTAAGGAAATTTTGAGGAAGCCTATCATTGGAATATACAAGCCAAGTTATATAATGAAAAATTCCCACTAGCTATATGGTAGTGACAAAACGAGAGACTGTCAATCATGAAGATCATGGTGCTTAATATGCACAAGTGTGGAAAGGTGGTAGCATTGTCCCTTCTCTCTTTTTCTCTCATATTTTTTTTGGTGGGATCTTTGGCCTCTTTTTTTGTTGGCATCTTTGGCCTCTTTTATTTCCTCACATGGGACAATGCTCCATCAATGATGATCATCAGACTTTCAACTCAAAACTTAGAGCAACGATGACTCTATATGGAATGCCTTCGGTAGTGTACCGTGACAATGATCTAGCATGGCATAGACATTAATGTAAACATCATGCTAGCTATCTTACGATCATGCAATGGCAATGTAGACATGGTGACACATGTCATGGTGGTAGTTGCATGGCAATATATCTTGGAATGACTTTGAAAAAGCCATAGTAGGTAGGTATGGTGGCTGTTTTGAGGGAGGCTAATGGTGGGTTTTGTGCACCGGCGGAAGTTGCACGGCACTAAGAAGATAGTGATGGTGGAAGGTGAAAGTGCATCTAAACCATGGACTGAACGTTAGTCATGAAGAACTCATATACTTGTTGCAAAAAGTTTTATTAGTAATCGAAACAAAGCATTTAACGCATACTCCTAGGGGTAGGGTTGGTAGGTCTAAACCATCGCGCGATCCCGACCACCACGCAAAGGATGACAATCAATAGACTAATCATGCTCTGATTTCATTACATAGCGGTTCACCATACGTTCATGCTACGGGAATCACTAAGTTCAACACAAGTATTTCTAGATCCACAACACCTTACTAGCATAACTTCAATATTACCACAACCACAACTCAAAACTAATTGAGATGAATCAAACTTCTCTAACTATTCAATGCACATGAAGGTGGAATTTTTCGTATCCCTTTGGATAACTACCCCTTTTGAGACTACTTTCAAAGCATATATCAACTACAAAGCCACGCACTGTTGTGCTCTAAAAGATATAAGTGAAGCACATAGAGCAAAAGTATCTAGCTCAAAAGATATAAGTGAAGCACATGTGAGCTGAATTGTCTACCAAAGGATATAAGTGAAGCTCGACAAAATCACGGTCAGTGCATGTCTCTCTCTCTAGGTGTGCAACAAGGATGATTGTGACACAAAAAAATAAATAAAAGACTCCTACGATACAAGACGCTCCAAGCAAAAACACATAACATGTGGTGAATGAAAATATTGCCCCAAGTAACGTTACCGATGGATTGAAGACGAGAGAGGGGATGCCTTCCCGGGACATCCCCAAGCTTAGGCTTTTACGACATCCTTGAATCTCTTGGGGTGCCTTGGGCATCCCCAAGCTTGAGCTCTTGCCACTCTTTATCTTTTTGTCCATAAGAACTTCACCCAAAACTTGAAAACTTCACAACACGAAACTTAAACAGAAACTCGTGATAACATTAGTATAAGAAAGAAAACCACCACTTCCTTAGGTACTGTAGCAAACTTAAATTCTACTTATGCTGATGTTGGGTTACTGTATCTTCAATCTTCCATGGCTAATACCCCCCGATACTATCCATAGTTTCATCAAAATAAGCAACCAACACAACAAAAACAGAATCTGTTAACAGCAGACCAGTCTGTAGCAATCTGTATATTTCGTATAATTCTGGTACTTCAAAATTTTTGAAAAATTACGATAGTCTGAAGAATTTGCGTAGCAATCAGCAGCAAAAGAGTCAACTCAAAAGCCCTTACAAAAAAAATGAAAATTCTTTTCGTGAGCAGAAAGTTTGTGTCTTTTCCAGCATGACCAAACGATCATCCCCAAGACTAATCATAACGGTTTTTCTTGGCACAAACGCAAAAAGAAACACAAAAAACTCAATCATAACAGAATTATGAAAGTGTGGAAAACACAAAACAGAAAGAAAAAGGATAGATTCGTTGGGTTGCCTCCCAACAAGCGCTTTTGTTTAACGCCCTTAGCTAGGCGAAAGGTGATGGAATCACGTATAGTCATCTTTGGTACTCAAACCATAAGTAGCCCTCATCATAGATTCATAAGGCAATCTTATTTTCTTTCTAGGAAAGTGCTCCATGCCCTTCTTTAAAGGAAATTGAAATCTAATATTCCCTTCCTTCATACCGATGATAGCACCAATAGTCCTTAGGAAAGGTCTACCAAGAATAATGGGACATGAAGGATTGCAATCTATGTCAAGTACAATGAAATCCACGGGTATATAGTTCTTATTTGCGACAATAAGAACATCATCGATCCTTCCCATGGGTTTCTTGACAGTAGAATCCGCAAGATGCAAATTAAGAGAACACTCTTCAATCTCATGAAAACCAAGAATATCACATAAAGACTTTGGAATCACGGAAACACTAGCACCCAAATCACAGAAAGCATTGCACTCATAGTTTTTGATCTTGATTTTGATAGTAGGTTCCCACTCATCATGAAGTTTTCTAGGTATAGAGACTTCAAATTCGAGTTCTCTTGAAGAGATTTCATCATAGCATCTACGATATGCGCGGTAAAGGCTTTGCTTTGGCTATAAGCATGTGGAGAGTTTGCAATGGATTGCATCAAAGAAATGCATTCAAACAAGGAGCAATTATCATAATTTAATTCCTTGAAATCCAAAGCGGGAGTTTCATTACTACCCAAATTTTTGATTTCTTCTACTCCACTCTCTGATCTGCAATCTCTGGCGTTAGCTAGACGAATGCTTATGACAACAAACCTTCTCCTGCAACGGCACCAGAAGAATGCTGATAGCACTCCCCAGTAATGAAACTAGAAGAATGTTGTTGACGGCCCACCAGCAACAACGGGTTCGTAGCAGTTTTCGAGGGTAGAGTATTCGACCCAAATTTGTTGATTCGCACGACGGGAGGTGAGAGAATACTCTCAAGTATTAGCAGTTGAATTGTCAGAGTCAACCACACTTGAAAGATTAGTATCTTCAAGCACAGTAGTAACATCAAAGTAGCGAGTAACGGCAGTGTAACGAGCAATAGCAGTGGCAAGGAACAGCAATGGTGGTAGCAGTAGCAAGTAGCAACAGTAGCAAGCGACAGTAGTAGCAACAGTAGAAACAGAGCAAGACAAGTAACATCAGTAGCAACAGTAGCAGTAGCAGCAGAACAAGACAAGTAACAGCAGTAGCAACAGTAGTAGCAGCAGCAGCAGAGCAAGACAAGTAATAGCAGTAGGACAAACTCATAGGCAATGGGTCGGTGATTTGTTTCGATGATATTCATCATGCAACAGCTATAACATGGAGAGATATATGGCTAGCCCTCGTTCGTCAATGTGATGTAGGCATGCATTCCATGTGTCGTCATACGTGCTTAGGGAAAAGAACTTGCATGACATCTATTGTCCATCCCTCCCGTGGCAGCGGGGTCCAAAAGGAAACTACGGGATATTAAGGTTCTCCTTTTAATAAAGAACCGGACCAATGCATTAGCACTTGGTGAACACATGAACTCCTCAAACTATGGTCATCACCGGGAGTGGTTCCGGTTATTGTCACTCCGGGGTTGCCGAATCATATCACATAGTAGGTAACTACAACTTGCAAGATCGGATCAAAAACACAAATATATTGGTGACAACATAATAATTTCAGATCTGAAATCATGGCACTCGGGCCCTAGTGACAAGCATTAAGCATGGAAAAGTAGTAGAAACATCAATCTGAGAACATAGTGGATACTAGGGATCAATCCCCATCAAAACTAACTCGATTACATGATAGATCTCATCCTACTCATCACCGCCCAGCGAGCCTACGATTCGATTACTCACGAACGACGAAGAGCTTCATGGAATTGGAGAGGGAAGAAGGTTGATGATGACGATGGCGACGATTTCCCCTCTCCAGAGCCCAAGACGGACTCCAGATCTGGCCTCCAAATGAAGAACTGGTGGTGGTGGCGCCTCCGTATCGAAAACTTCTCTTTTTATTTTTTCTGGGACGAAAGGCAACTTATAGAGCTGGAGTTGGGGCGGCAGGGCCGTGTGGGCCCCACAAGCCTACCCACCGCCACCAGGGGGGTGGTGGCGGAGTAGGGGCTTATGGCCCACTGGCCCACCCCCTGAGGTGGAGCTTGGCGCAAATATTTTTGATATTTTCCAAAACCGCTCCCCGTAAATTTTCAGGACGTTTGGAGAACTTTGATTTCTGCCCAAAAGTAAAACCAAGGCAATTCTGCTGAAAACAGCGTTAGTCCAGGTTAGTTCCATTCAAATCATGCAAATTGGAGTCCAAAATAAGGGCAAAAGAGTTTGGAAAAGTAGATACGATGGAGATGTATCAACTCCCCCAAGCTTAAAACCTTGCTTGTCCTCACACAACTCAGTTGACAAACTGAGAGAGAAAGAAAACTTTGACAAACTCTGTTTGATCTTGTTGTTGCAACTATGTCTAACTCATAACCAGAATTTCAGCAAGATCACAAGTTAACCACAAAAGCAAATGACACAAAGGTCTCATGGTAAAATAATATCAATGGCATAATCAGCTAACGAGCAAATAATAATGAGTTTGAAATACCAAGACTTCAATCAAAACAAGCATGAAGCAAAATGAATAGGTGGTATCTCGCTAGCTCTTTCTGAGACCACAAAACATAAATGCAGAGCACTTTCAAAGATCAAGGGCTGACTGAACATTGTAATTCATAGCAACGAAGATCCAATCATAGTCATACTCAATATCAATCAAAAGCAAAGCATAAAAATTACAAAGGTGCTCTCTAATTGGGGCTTATATAAGAGGAGGATGACTCGACAGGAAAATAAATAGACAGGCCCTTCGCAGAGGGAAGCATTGATTTGCAGAGGTGCCAGAGCTCAAGCTTTGAAATCAGAGATAATAATTTTGGGTGGCATGCTTTCATTGTCAATGCAATGACCAAGAGTTCTCAATATCTTCCATGCTACTCATGCTATAGGCGGTTCCCAAACAGAAAAGTAAAGTTTTAACTCCCCCACCACCAATCAATCACACTCCACGGCTAGCCGAATCCTCGGGTACCGTCCATACTAACATCAATCCAGGGGGAGTCTTGTTTTACAGTTATGTTTTCGATTTAAGCGTGGAATTGGGCATCCCAAATACCGGCCCCTTTCTCTTGAATGACTGTGAATAAACACATGTCGAGGATAACACTCCTAGCATGGAAGATACCAATAGCCCTCTGTCACCACATGAGCGGTTCGGGCATGCAAAACAGATTATTTCTTGAAGGTTTAGAGAATGGCACATGCAAATTTACTTGGAACGGTTGGTAGATACCGCAAATAGGTAGGTATGGTGGACTCTCATGGAAAAACTTTTGGGTTTATGGATGTGGATGCACAAGCAGTATTCCGCTTAGTACAAGTGAAGGCTAGCAAAAGACTGGGAAGCGACCAACTAGAGAGAGACAACAGTCATCAAGATGCAATGAGTTTGACTAACATTGAATGCAAGCATGAACAAGATATAAATCACCATGAATACGAACATCATAGAGGCTATGTTGATTTTGTTTCAACTACATGCATGAACATCGGCCAAGTCAAGCCACTTAAAACATTCAAAGGAGAATACCATCCTATCATACTACATCATAGGCATCTCAAAATCTATGTTGGCAATCGAGACAAACCATTATAAGCTCTTAGCTAAATAAGCATGGCATCAGAAACTATGATCTCTAAGTTGTCATTGCAAACGTGGTTCTCTCACAACAAAGCTAAATCTGGGTCGACAAGCTAGTCATATTTACAAAAACAAAATAGATAGAGTTCATACCAGCTTTTCAGTCTCAATCACTTCATCATATATCATCATTGTTGCCTTTCATTTGCACGATCGAACGATGTAAACGATAATGAGCGCATTGGACTAAGCTGAATCTGCAGCCAAACACAAAGGAGAAGACAAAGTAATACGGCTCTTTGAAAGCTAAACAGGTAAGCATGCAAGAACCAATAAACATTGTAACCAATATCTTCTACCTTGACACAAAGAAAAAGAAAACTATTTACACGGGAAAGCTCCCAACAAACAAAAGAAGAAAGAAAAATCTTTTGGGGTTTTCTCAAAAGGAAATGAAACAAGAAAACGAAAAGAGACTAGCATGGATAATACAGTGGCAAAGTGTGAACACTGGCTAACAAAGTGAATGCATAAGCATGAATGTAAAGTCGGTGAGAACACGTACTCCCCCAAGCTTAGGCTTTTGGCCTAGCTTGGTCTACTCCCATGGATGATCCTGGCGAAACCCAAAGTCATAATGGGTGTTATATGGGAGTGCTGCAGCCACTGCCTGAATAGTTGCCTCACGAAGTCGAGCAGCCGTCGCCTCCCTCTCATACTCCTCTGCCTCTCCTATGGTTATGTAGTATCTTCGTTTAACCTAAAAGTCAAAGAAAGCAGGAGCAGGAAGGGTAATATGGAAAACACGCTGCCGGTTAAATATCAAGGGGTATAGGAGGGATCCATGATCTCTCTCAAGGAACTGGTAGCATGTTAGAGCGACACGATCAAGGTAGGCTGTACGGAGAGGAGGGTCTTCTCGACAGATGGATACTCCCAGAAAATTTGCTAAGCATGTAGCATAACCTCCACCAAAGAAATCCCCCTCACTGGCATTTTTATTCAACCTCCTTGCTATAATAGCTCCCATATTGAAGCTCCTGTCACCTATTACTGCGCTCTTAAGGATACCATGGTCGGAAGTGAAAAGGTGACAATGTGCACCCTTGCCGTTAATGCACCTACCTATGAAGACGGCAAGGTAGTGCAAGGCAGGGAAATGGATGATTCCTATGGTGGCTTGCGTGATATCTCTGGTTTCTCCCACACTTATACTGGAGACAAAGTCTCTGACCGAAGACTTAGGAGGATCATTAACACTACCCCAATCGGGTATCTTGCAAATCCTATTGAAATCCTCCAGATCGACGGTATAGGATTTATCGTACAGATCAAACAGTATGGATGATTCACGGCCAGCTAAAAATTTAAATCTACGCACGAAAGAGGCAGTGAACATAGCATACTGTTCACATTTATCTGAGAGGAATTCTTCTAACCCGGCATTGCGGACAAGTGCGTCGAACTCATCCTTGAAGCCTGCTTCGATCATGAACTCATCGGAAGGTCATTCACATGGTTGTACCGGTGCGTCCCTTAGTTGAAAAAGTTCGGGCTCCCGAAAAGAGAGACGAGGACCCTTCTTACTTGAGGAACCACCATGAAACTTCCTCCTGAACATAATTTCCTTATGCTGAAATTTTTGAAGTTCAAGTGAAAAGTGAATAAAGACCCACCACACCTTGTAGAAACTACTCCTACTAGTGCCTAGAGACCGTATCACGCGTTAAAACTACTTGGGACCACCTAAAATCAACATTTCTAGCTCAAGAACAGGGTCACCAAGGTTTCAAGAATTCGCGAAGGATAAAGTACCAGAGAAAAAACTAATTGGACCAATGGAGGAGTCACTTACCAAGGAGTAATTTCCCTAAAACGGTTCGGAGAATGGTGCTTTGAGCAAGGAGATCAAAAATCATAGCCAAATGAGCAAGAACACGGGTTTGAGCTGTGAAACATTTTTTTCTGGAGGTGGAAGAAGAGGCTGGGAGCTGGAATGAGTGGAGGGGGTGCCCGTGGGCCCCACAAGCTTGCACCACACCACCAGGGGGGTTGGTGGCGGGGCAAGGGCTTGTGGCCCACTGGTCAGGCCCCCAGGCCAGCTCTCAGGCCCAGAAATTTTCAAAAATTCCAGAAAAAATCATACTAAATTTTCAGGACCATCGAAGAACTTTTATTTTCGAGGTATTTTTCTCCGGGAAGCTAAAACAGAAAACAGGAAAAGCTAATTTAATTCCATCATTTTTCTTCTAAGAAACAGAAAAGGAAAACTCAAAACAGAGCTATGTGACTCTTTGATTCATCCGTCTCATGGTCATCGAAAGAAATCCGTCAATGGGATTGATCAAGTCCTTATGACAAAACCTTCTCGAATCGCAAGAGAGAACGGAGAATTTTCGAATAGCCACTAAGTCACCTCAATGGGGATATGTATCTCCCCAACAAGCAAATCATACTTCATCTTGACACGAGGAATAGGGCATTCAAAGCTCCCAATAAGAATCGATGAAGTCTTTTCGATAGCATTGATGCAATGTATTGGATATCGTTTCTTCGGAAAGTGCATTGTGTGCTCGTTACCGTTGACATGGAAAGTGACATTGCCTTTGTTGCAATCTATAACAACCCCTGCTGTGTTTAAAAAGGGTCTTCCGAGGATGATAGCCATGGCATCGTCCTCGGGAATATCCAAGATAACGAAGTCTGTTAAGATAGTGGTATTAGCAACCACAACAGGCACATCCTTGCAAATGCCGATAGAGAAAGCAGTTGATTTGTCGGCCATTTGCAAAGAAATTTTAGTGGGTGTCAACTTATCCAGCTCAAGTCTACGATAAAGAGAGAGCGGCATAACACTAACACCGGCTCCAAGGTCACATAAGGCAGTTCTTATGTACTTTCCTTTAATGGAGCAAGGTATAGTGGGCACTCCGGGATCACCAAGTTTCTTAGGAGTTCCACCTTTAAAAGTGTAATTGGCAAGCATGGTGGAGATCTCAAGATCTGGTATCTTCCGTTTATTAGTCACGATATCTTTAATGTACTTGGCATACAGAGACATCTTGAGCATATCAGTTAACCGCATCTGTAGAAAGGCGGGTCTTATTATCTCAACGAAGCGCTCAAAATCCTCATCATCCTTTTTCTTGGATGGCTTAGGAGGAAAGGTCATAGGTCTCTGAACCCATGGCTCCCTTTCTTTACCATGCTTCCTAGCAGTGAAGTCATTCTTGTCATATCTCTTAGGTTGTGGATTATCTGGATTAACCGTAGGTTCAATCTCCACATCCTCATCATGGCTAGGTTGAGCATTATTATGAACATCACTGTCCATGTTGTCACCAGGTTCATGTTCATCACCAGATTGTGTTTCTGCATCAGACACAGAGATATCATTAGGTTCTTCAGGTGTGACAATATTTGGTGAACTGGCATGCATGTTTCTATCATCCCTCTTCCTCTCCTTAGGATGACTAGGTGTATCAGCATTGATTCCTCGAGAATCTTGATCAGTTCTCTTATGACCTTCAGGATACAAAGGTTCCTGAGTCATTTTGCCTCCTCTAGTAATGACTCTGACAGAGTTGTCATTTAATTCATTGAGCAGGTCATTCTGAGCTTTAAGTACTTGTTCTACCTGAGTAGTAATCATAGAGGCATGTTTACTCAGAAGCTTCAGATCATTGACATTTCTGTCTACACAAGCACTTAAATGGCTAAGCATACGAGTACTTTGTTCCAAATGTCTACTAACATAATCATTGAAACTCTGTTGTTTGGAAACAAAGTTGTCAAATTCATCAAAGCATAGGCTAGCAGGTTTATCAAAAGGAATATCGCTCTCATCAAACCTACGCAGAGAATTACTTCCACTACCTGTATCGGGTTATCGAGACCGTGGATCTCTTCGATAGAGGGTAGATTTTTGACATCTTTAGATCTAATGCCTTTCTCTTGCATAGATTTCTTGGCTTCTTGCATGTCTTCGGGACTGAGGAATAGAATACCTCTTTTCTTAGGAGTTGGCTTAGGAGGTGGTTCGGGAATTGTCCAAGCATTATCATTGATCAAGAGGTTATTCAGTAGGGTCTCAGCTTGTTCTACAGTTCGTTCCCTAAAAACACAACCGACTCAACTATCTAGGTGGTCTCTAGAGGCAACGGTAAGTCCGTTATAGAGGATATCAAGTATCTCGTTCTTCTTAAGAGGGTGATCAGGCAAAGCATTCTGTAGCTGGACGAGCCTCCCCCAAGCTTGCGGAAGACTCTTCTTGGAGCTGAGCAAAGTTGTATATTTCCTGCAAGGCAGCTTGCTTCTTATGGGCAGGGAAATATTTTTCACAGAAGTAATAGACCATCTCCTAGGGACTACGCACACACCCAGGAGCAAGAGAGGTGAACCAGACTTTAGCATCATCCTTTAGAGAGAAAGGAAACAACTTAAGGATATAGTAGTGGCGGATCTTCTCCTCATTAGTGAAAAGGTTGGCTATTTCGGATAGTTTGGCAAGATGGGCTATGACGGTCTCAGACTCATAACCGTGAAAAGGATCAGACTCGACTAGAGAGATTATCTCAGGGTCGACAGAGAATTCATAATCCTTATCGGTGACAAAGATAGGCGAAGTGGCAAACTTCGGGTCATTTTTCATCCTAGCTTCCCAAGATTTTTTCCTTCCACTTGAGAAGTAATTTCTCGACGTCATAGGCATCCTTACACGCAAGAAAATCCTCAGCTATCTCTCCCTCCATAACGTAACCCTCAGGTATATCAGGCAATTCATATCTAGGAGAGCTAGATCTAGCAGGAGCAAAAGCAGGTTCTATCTCAATAGTATCGGCAGTTTCAGAAGCATCACGAGCATTGGCAGTAACTCTAGCAATATGAGCATCAAGGAACACTCCTAGTGGAACATCGGGCAAAGGAGCATCTCTAGCAGTATCAAGCATAGCATCATCAGGCAAAATAGCATCTCTAGCATCATCATGCAAAGCAGTATCAAGCATAGCATCTCTAGGAGTATCACGCATAGTATCATCAGGCATAACATCTCTAGCAGTATCAAGCATAGTATCAAGCATAGCATCATCAGGCATAGTATCAAGCATAGCATCTCTAGCAGTATCAAGCATAGCATCTCTAGCAGTAGTATCACAAGCATCATCAAGCACAAGCGACATATCAAGATTTCTAGCAGGAGGTGATGTCGCAAACCTACTCATAACTGAAGGTGAATCAAGTGCAGAGCTAGATGGCAATTCCTTACCTCCCCTCGTAGTTTAGGGCAAGACTTTGGTCTTCGGATCCTTCACATTCTTCATAGTGATCAGCAGATGTAAATCCCAAGTAACTCAGAGAATATAGCAATACCTCCCCGGCAACGGCGCCAGAAAAATGCTGATCTGCAATCTCTGGCGTTAGCTAGACGAATGCTTATGACAACAAACCTTCTCCTGCAACGGCACCAGAAGAATGCTGATAGCACTCCCCAGTAATGAAACTAGAAGAATGTTGTTGACGGCCCACCAGCGCGTGAGTTCGCAGCAGTTTTCGAGGGTAGAGTATTAGACCCAAATTTGTTGATTCGCATGACGGGAGGTGAGAGAATACTCTCAAGTATTAGCAGTTGAATTGTCAGATTCAGCCACACCTGAAAGATTAGTATCTGCAAGCACAATAGTAACAACAAAGTAGCAAGTAACGACAGTGTAACGAGCAATAGCAGTGGCAAGGAACAACAATGGTGGCAGCAGTAGCAAGTTGCAACAGTAGCAAGCGACAATAGGAGCAACAGTAGCAGCAGAGCAAGACAAGCAACGACAGCAATAGCAGAGCAAGACAAGTAACAGCAGTAGCAACAGTAGTAGCAGCAGCAGCAGAGCAAGACAAGTAACAGCAGTAGGACAAACTCGTAGGCAATGGGTCGGTGATTTGTTTGGATGATATTCATCATGCAACAGCTATAACACGGATAGATATATGGCTAGCTCCCGTTCGTCAATGTGATGTAGGCATGGATTCCGTGTGTCGTCATACGTGCTTAGGGAAAAGAACTTGCATGAAATCTATTGTCCATCCCTCCCATGGCAGCGGGGTCCAAAAGGAAACTACGGGATACTAAGGTTCTCCTTTTAATAAAGAACCGGACCAACACATTAGTACTTGGTGAACACATGAACTCCTCAAACTATGGTCATCACTGGGAGTGGTTCCGGTTATTGTCACTCCGGGGTTGCCGGATCATAACACATAGTAGGTAACTACAAGTTGCAAGATCGGATCTAAAACACACATATATTGGTGACAACATAATAATTTCAGATCTGAAATCATGACACTCGGGCCCTAGTGACAAGCATTAAGCATGGCAAAGTAGTAGCAACATCAATCTCAGAACATAGTGGATACTAGGGATCAATCCCCATCAAAACTAAGTCGATTACATGATAGATCTCATCCTACTCATCACCGCCCAGCGATCCTACAAATAGATTACTCACGAACGACGAAGAGCTTCATGGAATTGGAGAGGGAAGAAGGTTGATGATGACGATGGCGACGATTTCCCCTCTCCGGAGCCCAAGACGGACTCCAGATCTGCCCCTCCAGATGAAGAACATGTGGTGGCGGCGCCTCCGTATCGAAAACGCGATGAAAACTTCTCTTTTTATTTTTTCTGGGACGAAAGGCAACTTATAGAGCTGGAGTTGGGGGCGGCAGGGCCGTGTGGGCCCCACAAGCCTGCCCACCGCCACCAAGGGGGTGGTCGCGGAGCACGGGCTTGTGGCCCACTAGCCCACCCCCTGAGGTGGAGCTTGGCGCATATATTTTTGATATTTTCCAAAACTGCTCCCCGTAAATTTTTAGGACGTTTGGAGAACTTCGATTTCTGCACAAAAATAACACCAAGGCAATTCTGCTGAAAATAGCGTCACTCCAGGTTAGTTCCATTCAAATCATGCAAATTAGAGTCCAAAACAAGGGCAAAAGAGTTTGGAAAAGTAGATATGATGGAGACGTATCACTCTCCACACCTTTATCATCAAGATAGGTGGACTCCGAATCATTGGGGAGTTTTTCAACCAAAGTGGATTCATATCCAACCCCTTCATCAATAGGTTTGACACGCGAAAACAAAGATTCAAGAGGAGACATACCAAGCACTTTAAGATCTTTGTGATTTGCGTCACTAGAACGCACCCTTTTAAACCATTCATGCCTAGCACGAATTTGGGCGGTTATTTCTTTGCTCTCATTCATGGAGACACGCATAGCTTTCAAAGTTTCATCCAAGTTGACCTTGGGAGGAGCGCATCTAACTTTCAAAGCATCAATATCACAAGACATCCTATCAACGCTCTTAGCCAAATCGTCTATTTTGAGTAGTTTTCCCTCTATGGACGCATTGAAAATCTTTTGAGAGTTGATGAACTCTTTGATATTACTCTCTAAATCAAAGGGTAATTTGTTGTGATTTCCATAAGTGTTGTTGTAGGAATTGCCATAGTTGTTAGAGGAGTTACTAGGAAAAGGCCTAGGAACATAGTTTCCTCTAAAAGCATTGTTGTTGCCAAAATTGTTCCTACCAACAAAGTTAACGTCTAAACTAGCGTTGCTACTCTCAATCAAAGAATATAGTAGCACGTCATTAGGATCTACAGTAGCATTTCTACTAGCAACCAAATTCATCAACTCGTCCATCTTAGCACTAAGTGAGTTAATTTCTTCTATAGTGTGTACCTTTTTGCTAGCAGGTGACCTTTCAGTGTGCCACTGAGAGTAGTTCATGATATTGTCTAGGAGTTTTGTAGCGTCTCCTAACGTGATTTCCATGAACATTCCACCTGAGGCAGAGTCCAAGATATTGCGAGAAGCGAAATTCAAGCGAGCGTAAAAGATTTGTATAATCATCCACAAACTCAAGCCATGAGCGGGACAATTTCTAATCATAAGCTTCATCCTCTCCCAAGATTGTGCAACGTGTTCATGATCAAGTTGCTTGAAATTTATGATATCGTTATGTAAGGAGATGATCTTAGCCGCCGGAAAATAGTTGGATATGTAAGCATCTTTGCAATTATCCCAAGAACCGATACTATTTTTAGGCAAAGAAGAAAACCAAGTTTTTGCGTGATCTCGCAACGAGAAAGGAAAAAGCTTCAACTTAATCATGTCATTATCCACATGTCTTTTATTTTGCATATCGCAAAGCTCAATGAAGGTACTGAGATGGGATGCGGCATCTTCACTAGGAAGGCCAGAGAATTGCTCTTTTATAACAAGATTCAGCAAAGCTGCATTGATTTCATACGATTCCGCACTAGTGGCGGGAGCAATCGGAGTACTAATAAAATCATTATTATTAGTGCTCGAGAAGTCGCAAAGTTTGGTGTTTTCAGCCATGATGACTTCAACAAACAAACAAGCACACAAGCAAGCAAGAAAACCGGCAAAGGCAAAAGAAAACGGCAAAGGAGAAAGGCAAATGAAAACGGCAAATGTGAAGTGGGGGAGAGGAAAACAAGAGGCAACTGGCAAAAAAGTAAATGCAATAGATGAGTTTGTGAGACCTACTTGGATAGATCTCTCCTTCCCCGGCAACGGCGCCAGAAATACTTCTGCTACTGCAATAAAAGACCTTCCAACGGCGCCAGAAACGTGCTACGACACTAGGAATCCTTCTGCTACGGCTACACCTTAAGGGACTTCCTAGGCAAATATGCAAAGGATTCCCCCCGTGGCCTTGGAGCCTTGCGTTGGTGTTCCCTCGAAGCGGAAAGGGTGATGAAGCACAGCGGTGGTAAGTATTTCCCTCAGTTCGAGAACCAAGGTATCGATCCAGTGAAGGAGTATCACAAGTGCCTGCACAAACACAAAAAGCTTGCTCCCAACGCTATGAAGGGGTTGTCAATCCCTTATAGATTGTTTGCCAAGTGAGCAATCAGTGAAGCACATGTCAGCTGAATTGTCTACCAATGGATATAAGTGAAGCTCGACAAAATCACGGTGAGTGCATGTCTCTCTCTCTAGGTGTGCAGCAAGGATGATTGTGACACAACAAAAATAAAAGACTCCTACGATACCAGACGCTCCAAGCAAAACACATAACATGTGGTGAATAAAAATATAGCCCCAAGTAATGTTACCGATCGATTGAAGACGAAAGAGGGGATGCCTTCCCGGGGTATCCCCAAGCTTAGGCTTTTACGGCATCCTTGAATCAACTTGGGGTGCCTTGGGCATCCCCAAGCTTGAGCTCTTGCCATTATTTATCTTTTTGTCCATAAGAACTTCACGCAAAACTTGAAAACTTCACAACACGAAACTTAAATAGAAACTCGTGATAACATTAGTATAAGAAAGCAAACCACCACTTCCTTAGGTACTGTAGCAAACTTAAATTCTACTTATGTTAATGTTGGGTTACTGTATTTTCAATCTTCCATGGCTAATACCCCCCGATACTATCCATAGTTTCATCAAAATAAGCAACCAACACCACAAAAACAGAATCTGTTAACAGCAGACTAGTCTGTAGCAATCTGTATACTTCGTATACTTATGGTACTTCAAAAATTCAACATAATTGGTTTTGCATATTTTTACCATGATGGTCACTAATAGAATTTATAGTGAAACAATTGCAATCATGCTTTTCATCCAAGGAGCCCTCGTGAATCACTTCATAAATTTCTTCGTCACAATTTTCAGATTCACGCATCTCAAGAAAAACTCCATAAAGATAGTCGAGTGCACTCAACTCACTAGCAATTGGATCAACATAATTGGATCTCTTAAAGAGATTAGCAAGTGGATGAGGATCCATATCACTAGATTTTCAGCAAGCCAAGATGCAAGCATATTGAAGGCACATGGCACACAAGCGAACAGAAAGCAAGCGAGAGAAAAGGGCTAACGAAAAGGCAAACGGAAAAGGCAAACGGAAAAGGCAAAGGAGAAAGGCAAATGAAAACGGCAAATGTGAAGTGGGGGAGAGGAAAACGAGAGGCAACTGGCAAAAAAGGTAAATACAAGAGATGAGTTTGTGACACCTACTTGGATAGGTCTTGACCTCTCCTTCCCTGGCAACGGCGCCAGAAATCCTTCTGCTACTGCAACAAAAGACCTTCCAATGGTGCCAGAAACAAGCGTGCTGACGGGAGACCATTCTTGTCTTGATACTCCTCAGCAACGGCACCAGGAATCCTTCTGCTACGGCTACGCCTTTAGGGACTTCCTTGGCAAATATGCAAAGGATTCCCCCGTGGCCTTGGAGCCTTGCATTGGTGTTCCCTCGAAGCGGAAAGGGTGATGTAGCAGAGCGGCGGTAAGTATTTCCCTCAGTTTTGAGAACCAAGGTATCGATCCAGTGAAGGATTATCACAAGTACCTGCACAAACACAAAGAGCTTGCACCGAACGCAATGAAGGGGTTGTCAATCCCTTATAGATTGTTTGCCAAGTGAGAACTGAAAGCAACAAAGTAACAAAGCAAAGTAAAAGCGAAAGTGGAAACGATAGGTGTGAATAGACCCGGGGGCCGTAGTGTTCACTAGTGGGTTCTCTCATGAAAGCAAGTAGACGGTGGGTGAACGAATTACTATCGAGCAATTGATAGAACCGCGCAAAGTCGTGACGTTATCTATGGCAATGATTATATCTATAGGCATCACGTCCAAAACAAGTAGACCGATACTTTCTGCATCTACTACTATTACTCCACACGTCGACCGCTATCCAGCATGCATCTAGTGTATTAAGTTCGTGGGAACAGAGTAACACCTTAAGCAAGATGACATGATGTAGATGTACAATCTCATATCTATGATAAAAGCCCATCTTGTTACCCTTGATGGAAACAACACGATGCGTGTTTTGCTGCCCCTTCTGTCACTGGGAAAGGTCACCACACGGTATGAACCCAAAACCAAGCACTTCTCCCATTGCAAGAATCATAGATCTAGTTGGCCAAACAAAACCCAAGACTCGGAGAGACTTACAAGGATATCAAATCATGCATATAATAAATCAGCAAAGACTCAAATATAAATCATAGATAATCTGATCACAAACCCACAATTCATCGGATCTCGAGAAACACACCGCCAAAGAGGATTACAACGGATATACCTCCATGAAGATCATGGAGAACTTTGTATTGAAGATCCAAGAGAGAGAAGAAGCCATCTAGCTACTAACTACGGACCCGTAGGTCTGAACTGAACTACTCACGAGTCATTGGAGGAGCTATGATGTTGATGTAGAAGCCCTCCAACTCCAAAGTCCTCTCCGGCAGGGCACCGGGAAGGGTCTCCAGATGAGATCTCGCGGAAATGGAAGCTTGCGATGGCGGAAAAGTGTTTTCGTCGATGCCCTGATTTTTTCTGGATTTTTAGGGAATTTACAGGCCAAAGACCTAAGGCAGGGGAGCGCGAGGGGGGCCACAAGCTTGGTTGCCGCGACCTCCCACTGGCCGCGACAACAGGGCTTGTGGTCCCCCTGTGGGCCCACTTGCTTGGCCCTCAAGCCTCCCGATATTCTTCCGTCCTGGAAAAATTTATTTCGGGGATTTTATTCCGTTTGGACTCCGTTCCAAAATCAGATCTGAAAAGAATCAAAAACAAAGAAAAAACAGGAACTGGCGCTTGGCACTCAATTAATAAGTTAGTCCCAAAAAAGATATAAAAGGTAAACAAAACATCCAAAGTTGATAAGATAACAGCGTGAAACCATCAAAAATTGTAGATATGTTTGAGACGTATCAGACTCCGTTCCAAAATCTTCTCCTAAAGGGGTAAAAAACATGGAAAAACAGGAACTGGCACTTGGCACTGAGTTAATAAGTTAGTCCCAGAAAATAAATAAAAAGCATGCAAAACATCCAAAGTTTGACAAGATAATAGCATGAAACCATAAAAAATTATAGATACATTGGAGACGTATCAAGCATCCCCAAGCTTAACTCCTGCTCGTCCTTGAGTAGGGAAGTGATAAAGAATGAATTTTTGATGTGGAATGCTACCTAGCATAGTTGTCCTTTGCAACTTCTTTCACGTGGCATGAATGTTCAGATCCGTAAGATTCAAAACAATAGTTTTCTATTGACATGAAAACAGTAATACTTCAAGCAAACTAGCAAAGTAATCATGAACTTTCAAAATGACAAGGCCAAAGAAAGTTGACCTACAAAATCATATAGTCTGGCTATGCTCCATCATCCTCAGACAACTAATGTAAATCATGCACAACCCCGGAATTGGCCAAGTAATTGTTTTCGCACTCTTACTTTCTCAAACCTTTTATAACTATCACGCAATACATGAGCGCGAGCCATGGATATATCACTATAGGTGGAATAGAGTGTGGTGGTGGTTGTGAGACAAAAAGGAGGAGATGGTCACACTGACTCGGTGTATCAATAGGCTATGAAGATGCCCATTAATAGATATCAATGTGAATGAGTAGGGATTGCCATACAAGAGATGCACTAGAGCTATAAGTATGTGAAAGCTCAAAAAGAGAACTAGTGGGTGTGCATCCAACTTGCTTGCTCACGAACACCTAGGGCAATTTTGAGGAAGCCCATCATTGGAATATACAAGCCAAGTTATATAATGAAGATTCCCACTAGCATATGATAGTGACAAAGCAAGAAGCTCTCAATCATGAAGAACATGGTGCTATCATGAAGCACAAGTGTGGAAAAAGATAGTATTATTGTCCCTTCTCTCTTTTTATCTCATTTTTTATTTGGGCTCTTTGGCCTCTTTTTTCTTTTCTCTTTTTTTTTGTTTTTGGGCTGTTTGGCCTTCTTTTTTATTTCCTCATATGGGACAATGCTCTAATAATGATGATCATCACACTTTTATTTACTCAGAGCTCAAAGATCACAATGATGGTGACTCCATAGGAAATGCCTCCGACAGTGTATCGGGATGTGCAACGATCTAGCATGGCGTATGACGTTGAAACATCTCGCTAGCTCTCTTACGATCATGCAATGGCAATGTGAGAGTGACGACACAAGTCATGAGACAGAACGGTGGGATTTGCATGGCAATATATCTCGGAATGGCTATGAAAATGCCATAGTAGGTAGGTATGGTGGCTGTTTTGAGGAAGGAATTTGGTGGGCTTGTGCACCGACGAGAATTGCGCGGTACTAGAGAGGCTAGCAATGGTGGAAGGTGAAAGTGCATCTATACCATGGACTCACATTAGTCATGAAGAACTCACATACTTATTGCGAAAGTTTTTATTAGTAATCAAAACAAAGTGCTAAACACATACTCCGAGGGGAAGGGTTGGTAGGTATAAACCATCGCGCAATCCCGACCTCAACACAAAGGATGACAATCAATAGATCAATTATGCTCCGACTTCCTAACATAGCGGTTCACCATACGTGCATGCTACGGGAATAACTAACTTCAACACAAGTATTTCTAGATTCACAAAACTCTACTAACATAACTCTTAATATTACCGAATCCAGGTCTCAAAACTAATTGAGAGTAATCAAAACTTCTCTTTCTACTCAATGCACATGAAGATGGAGGTTTTTGCATCCTCTTTGGGCACCTATCACATTTGGGACTACTTTCATAGAATAAGCCAACTACCAAATCACGCACCACCGTGCTCTAAAGATATAAGTGAAGCACAAGAGAAAAAGTATCTAGCTCAAAAGATATAAGTGAAGTACTATGAGCAAAAGTATCTAGCTCAAAAGATAGAAGTGAAGCACTATGAGCATTCTAGCAAAATCACGATGAGTGCATGTATCTCTCTCTCAAAAAGGTGTGCAGCAAGGATGATTGTGACACAACCAAAAGAAAAGACTCCTAAGATACAAGACTCTCCAAGCAAAACACATATCATGTGGTGAATAAAAATACAGCTCCAAGTAATGTTACCGATGGATTGAAGACAAAAGAGGGGATGCCTTCCCGGGGCATCCCCAAGCTTAGGCTTTTTGGTGTCCTTGAATTTGGCTTGGGATTCCTTGGGCATCCCCAAGCTTGAGCTCTTTCCACTCCTTATATCTTTGTCCATGAGAACGTCACCCAAAACTTGAGAACTTCACAACACAAAACTTAAACAGAAACTTGTGATAACATTAGTACAAGAAAACAAACTACCACTTCTTTTGGTATTTTAGTAAACTTGAATTACATCTATATGGATGATGGGCTACTGTATTCTCACTTTTCCATGGCTAGTACCCCCCGATACTAACCATAGTTTCATCAAAACAAGCAACCAACTCAACAAAAACAGAATCTGTCAAAAACAGACCAGTCTGTAGCAATCTGTATACTTTGTATACTTATGGTACCTCAAAAAATCTGAAAAATTATGACGGTCTGGGGAAAAAGAATATCAATCAGCATAAAAATGAATCAACTCAAAATCTCTTTCTGAATAAAAACTAAAAATCATCTCGTGAGCGAAACGTTTCTGTCTTTTTCCAGCAGGATCAAACAACCATTACCAAGACTAATCATAAAGGTTTTGCTTGGCTCAAACACAAAAAGAAACACAAAAAACACAATCACGACAAAATTATGAAAGTGTGGATGCAACAAAACAGAAAGAAAAAGATAAATTCATTGGGTTGCCTCCCAAGAAGCGCTATTCTTTAACGCCCTTAGCTAGGCATAGGAGCGATAGAATCACGTATGTCGTCTTTGGTGCTCAAACCATAAGTTGCCCTCATCATGGATTCATAAGGCAATCTTATTTTCTTTCTAGGAAAGTGTTCCATGCCCTTCATTAAAGGAAATTGAAATCTAATATTCCCTTCCTTCATATCGATGATACCACCAATAGTCCTTAGGAAAGGTCTACCAAGAATAATAGGGCATGTAGGATTGCAATCAATGTCAAGCACAATGAAATCCACGAGTACATAGTTCCTATTTGCAATAATAAGAACATAATTGATCCTTCCCATTGGTTTCTAGATAGTAGAATCAGCAAGATGCAAATTAAGAGAACACTCCTCAATCTCATTAAAACCCAGAACATCACATAAAGACTTTGGAATCGCAGAAACACTAGCACCCAAATCACACAAAGCATTGCACTCATAGTTTTTGATTTTGATTTTGATGGTAGGTTCCCACTCATCATGAAGCTTTCTAGGGATAGAGATTTCCAATTCAAGTTTCTGTTCAAGAGCTTTTATCATAGCTTCGACGATATGATCGGTAAAGGCTTTGTTTTGGCTATTAGCGTGTGGAGAGTTCAACATGGATTGCATCAAAGAAATGCATTCAATCAAGGATCAACTATCATAATTGAATTCCTTGAAATCCATGGTAGTAATTTCATTACTACCCAAAGTTTTAACATCTTCTACTCCACTTTTAATGCTTTTAGCATCAAGATAGATGGACTCCGAATCCTTGGGGCACTTTTCAACCAAAGTGGATTCATATACAGCCCCATAATCATAAGGTTTGACACAAGAAAACAAAGATTCAATGGGAGTCACACCAAGCACTTTAAGATCTTCGTGATTCTCATCACGAGAACACGCCTTTTTAAGCCATTCATGTCTAGCACGAATTTGGGCGGTTCTTTCTTGGCTCTCAATCATGGAAACACGCATAGATTTCAAAGTTTCATCCACGTTGATTTTGGGAGGAGCACATCTAACGTTCAAAGCATCAACATCACAAGAAATCCTATCAACGCTCTTAGCCAAATCGTCAATTTTGAGTAGTTTTTCCTCTATGGATGCATTGAAAATCTTTTGAGAGTTGATGAACTCTTTGATATTACTCTCTAGATCAGAGGGGAATCTATTGTAATTTCCATGAGTATTGTTGTAGGAGTTGCCAAAGTTATTAGAGGAGTTACTAGGAAAAGGCCTAGGAACATAGTTTCCTCTAAAAGCATTGTTGTTGCCAAAGTTATTCCTACCAACAAAATTAATGTCCAAGCTAGCGTTGCTACTCTCAATCAAAGAAGACAAAGGCATATCATTAGGATCCAAAGGAGCACTTCTACTAGCAACCAAATTCATTAACTCATCCATTTTAGCACTCAACGAGTTAATTTCTTCTATAGCGTGTACCTTCTTACTAGTAGGTGACCTTTCAGTGTGCCACTGAGAGTAGTTCGTCATAATGTTGTCTAAGAGCTTTGTGGCTTCTCCTAACGCGATTTCCATGAACGTTCCACATGAGGCGGAGTCCAAGATATTTCTAGAAGCGAAATTCAAGCCAGCGTAAAAGATTTGGATAATCATCCAAAGACTCAAGCCATGAGCAGGACAATTTATAATCATTAATTTCATTCTCTTCCAAGCTTGTGCAACATGTTCATGATCAAGTTGCTTGAAATTCATGAGATCATTACAGAGAGAGATGATCTTAGCCGGTGGAAAATACTTGGATATATAAGCATCTTTACACTTATCCCAAGAATCGATACTATTTTTGGGCAAAGAAGAAAACCAAGTTTTTGCGCGATCTCGCAACGAGAAAGGAAAAAAGCTTCAATTTAATCACGTCATTATCCACATCTTTTTTCTTTTGCATATCACAAGGCTAAATGAAGGTATTGAGATGGGATGTGACATCTTCACTAGGAAGGCCAGAGAATTGCTCTTTCATAACAAGATTCAGCAAAGCGGCATTGATTTCGTATGACTGCGCACTAGTGGCGGGAGCAATCAGAGTACTAATAAAATCATTATTATTAGTATTCGAGAAGTCACAAAGTTTGGTGCTTTCGTTCATGGTGACTTCAGCAAGAAAGCAAGCACACAAGCAAACAAAAAGCAGGCGAGAAAAAGCGCGAACAAAAAATGGCGAACGAAAAGGCGAACAAAAAAGGCAAATTGGTGAAGTGGGGGAGAGGAAAACGAGAGGCAACTGGCAAACAAAGTAAATGCAAGAGATGAGTTTGCGACACCTACTTGGATGAGTCCTTGACTTGATATTCCTTCCCGGCAACGGCGCCATAAATTCTTCTGCTACGGCAACAAAAGTCCTTCCCTGACGCTTATGAATTCTTCTTGTTACTTCTCTGGTTTGCATTGGTTTTTCCCTTGAAGAGGAAAGGGTGATGCAGCACAGGAGCAGTAAGTATTTCCCTCAGTTTGAGAACCAAGGTATCGATCCACAAGGAGGGCCTCGTCAAGCCAAAGTACCTACGCAAACACAAACAAGCTTGCACCCAACGCTTCAAAGGGGTTGTCAATCCCTTCAAGAGTGTTTGCAAAGTGAGATCCGAAGGGGGAAAGTGCAACGAAGTAAAAAGTGTAAGGCTGAAAATATAGTGTGGAGTAGACCCTGGGGGCCATAGTGTTCACTAGAAGCTTCTCTCATAATAGCAAATATCACGGTGGGTGGTCAAATTACTGTCGAGCAATTGATAGAACCGTGCAAAGTCAGGACGATATCTAAGGCAATGATCATGCATATAGGCATCACGTCCGAGACAAGTAGACCGATACTTTCTGCATCTACTACTATTACTCCACACATCGACCGCTATCTAGCATGCATCTAGTGTATTGACTTCATGACGAACAGAGTAACTCTTTAAGCAAGATGACATGATGTAGAGGGATAATCTCAAACCAATGATGAAAACCCCATCATTTTACCCTTGATGGCAACAACACGATGCGTGCCTCTCTACCCCTTCTGTCACTGGGTCAGGTCACTGCACGGTATGAACCTAAAACCAAGCACTTCTCCCATTGCAAGAATCATAGATCTGGTTGGCCAAACAAAACCCACAACTCGAAGAGAATTACAAGGATATGAAATCATGCATAAGAGAGATCAGAAGAAACTCAAATAAGATTCATAGATAATCTGATCATAAATCCACAATTCATCGGATCTCGACAAACACATCGCAAAGGAAGATTAGATCGGATAGATCTCCATGAAGATCATGGAGAACTTTGTATTGAAGATCCAAGAGAGAGAAGAAGCCATCTAGTTACTAGCTATGGACCCGTAGGTCTATGGTGAACTACTCACGCATCATCGGAGAGGTCATGGTGTTGATGAAGAAGCCCTCTATGTCTAAATCCCCCCTCCGGCAGGGCACCAGGACGTGCCCCAGATGGGATCTTGCGGAGACAGAAGCTTGCGGTGGCGGAAAAGCGATTGCGATGATCTCTTGATTTTTTCTGGAATTTATGGGATTATATAGGCGAAAGATCTAGGTCAGGGGACCTCCACGGGGCCCACAAGCCTCGATGGCGCGACCCCCCTGGCCGCGGGGTGGGGGCTTGTGGGGCCCCTGGAGCTCCTCTGGCTTGGCTCCCAAGTTCTCCGATCTTCTTCCGTTCCAAAAAAATCTTTTCGGGGATTTTCTTCCGTTTGGACTCTGTTTCAAAATCTCCTTTGAAAGGGGTCAAAAACATGGAAAAAACAGGAACTGGCACTTGGTACTGAGTTAATAAGTTAGTCCCAGAAAATAAATAAAAAGCATGCGAAACATCCAAAGTTTGACAAGATAATAGCATGAAACCATCAAAAATTATAGATACGTTGGAGACGTATCAAGGACTCTTTAAGACACAACAAGAACCACTGTAAGACGACCGTGAACAAACGAATCCACTAGATGTCAAACCCCAACCTCACATCATGCATATGTTGGAAGATTGTCCTATAAGTAACTACTTGAATTCCCACCTAAGAACTCCCGAAATTTCTGGTCATGTAATCGAGTCCACGGATACAAGGAGTAAAACCCATAACTCAACTCCTAGCAATAACACTACCGATCCAGTGTATCGCATCCATCAACACATAACAACAAATCTCGGAACCTCATCTATCTCAGATCCTCGAGAACACAACGATACAAAGTGTGGCGATACATCCGGACCTATCTGCACCAGTACTGGGGATGCCAAACTCCTCTTGCTACTACTAGGATTGAAGCAATTTCAAACATCCTCCGTCGCGGGATACTAATAAATCTGAATGATAACGATGTGCTCAAGAATCCCCTGGAGCTCAACTCCCCGGAATAAAATCAACACAGCAGGAGGCACCCAGTCAGAACTCCATCACATCGACATCATATAGATTCCAAAAATATTCGCGTGATCCTAAAAAAATGAGTGAGAAGAGGAGTAGAATTAAAATTATTACGTCAAGATTCCTTACCAGAGTATAGAAGAGGAGAAAAAAGAATCCTACTCTCCTATATATAACTAGACCCAAAGCAATTTTTCACTAGACTTGACTCGACCATGTTCGATCAATCAAGGGGGCTCCTAGGTCGGTACTGCTCTAATACCAATTTGTAACACCCAAGATGCGGTCCTATCCTTATTTTGGCGTGAGGGCCTTGACAGGGATAGAAACGCATCTCGTTGTTTCCCAAGAATGGATATCGTTACAAGTATATGTACTGAAAATATGAGTATAAGGAGTTGGCTTACACTCGCTACATTAGAGTCACATTAATACAACAACATAATCAATCATCATGAAGAAGACCAGGGCCCGACTACGGACGAAAACAATTGATAAAAGAACAATGTCCATCCTTGCTATCCTAGGCTGGCACCCTGGAACCCATCCTAGATCGATGATGAAGAAGAAGAAACTCCAAATATCACAATCAGCGCGCTCACGTCAAAGTAACTCCTTACCTGTACCTGCAACTGGTGTTGCAGTAATTTGTGAGCCATTGGGACTCAACAATCTTATTTCCAAAGGTATCAAGACTAGCAAAGCTTAATCGGTGAGGTATGGTTAAGTGGTGAGGCTGCAGCAAGCGACTAAGCATTTATTTGAGGTGGCTAACTTACGGTTACAAGAATAAAAGGGGGGATGATCTACGCATAGTGTACGTGCACTACTGATGATCAAATGAATGATCATGAACACCTACTTATGTCAGACTTAACCCCACTGTGTCCTCGATCGGAGAAGGAGCTCATGAAAGAAACAGTCACGGTTACGCACTTAGTTGGTGAGTTTTTAATTAATTTTACTTCAGGTCTTCTAGAACCGGATGTTAAACAAAGTTTCCAAGTTTTCCACATAACCGCGGGCACAACTTTCCAAAAGTTTAACCCTACAGGGGTGCTCCAACTAGTCCATTACAAATTACCACAAGCCGCATAGAAAACCTCAATCACGAAACTCGTGATCTCCTCGGATTCCTTAGTGGAAAACCTCAACCCTGAGATAGCCCAAAGTATCACTAGAATCCCGATTGTCGTGGTTTTGTCACGGCAGATGTCCTCGTGAAAGGACTTAGTACTGGAGCCATCGCACCCTGGTGGCGACTCAAAGGGGTTAAACGGGAGGAACACGGCGATTTACCCAGGTTCGGCCCCTCGAGAGGAGGTAATAGCCTACGTCCTGCTTTGTGTGTATTGATGTGGATTCGATTACAAGGGAGGCGTAACTCGCCTAACCTAGCGCTCAATGATTTTCTAACCTCCGTCTCCTCCTTAAGACTCGCCTTTATATATAGGTCGAGGCCTTAGGGTTTACAAGAGTCCCTTCCTTTTTACAAATCGTGACCATTGTAGTCTCTAAGTCGCCATCCTTCAGAACCCGGAGACCTTCCAGAAATCATAACCGTCCCGCGTCCCTGGACCGCCCAGGCTGAAGCCCAAGTAACCTAAAGGATGAATCGCCTTATTGGTAACCCGGCCCTTCTTGGGCGGGTCACTTAATAAGTAATATCCCCAACATTAGGCCCTAGATTGACTTGAACTTTCACGCCAATGCTTCCGCTCAGTTGAAGGTGATTCACTCCTTCGTCTTTGTCCACACGTCAGAAATTGTAACTCGCCATCTGGCACCGAAAAAATCTTTGAGTTGCCGAACCATTTCCTGTTGGCATCTTCTTATCCCTCGATTCTCGGGAAAATTAACATAATTCCAACAGATCTTTAGTGCATCGTTATCCCAAAATCTTCGGACGTCATCATGGCGAATCTTTTTATTCCCCCAACGGTTCCCGCTCACGGCACCTCGATTCCAGCGCCCGTCCTGATAAATAGATGGAAGGGACAGGGCTGGCGCTTCCCACCTACCAGTCTCGTCAGTCCCCCCATTATCACAGCAAAAAGCCTCATCGCTTCCCGAGGGCTCTGCCGCCGGCCGCAACTTCCGCCCTTCGTCCGAGAAGCTTCAGCGCCGCCCGCAAGCCGTTGCCGTCGTCAAGCTTCGCACCTCGGACGATCCGTCCGCCGCCATTGTCCATCGCATCATCACCGACCGCCTCGCTGCTCGCCTCAAACTCCGCCACCGCCGAAGATCTCTTCGTTCGTCGACACCCCCGCGCTTCTTCAACGATCTCCGTCACCGCCGGCCTTCTTCGATCGAGAGCATCAGGTTAGGCCTTCATTCACCTTCTTAGGAGTAGGTTCATTACTTGGTTGTGCTTCCGCCATTGCAGTAGCTTCGAAGCTTTGTGCTCATAGTTATTCATCTCCCTCGAATCGACTAGTCCGAGCACCGATAGGGTAGCCAGCGCCCTGAATAATTTTAATTATCCGCGTACTTGCGAATTTTTGAACACAATGTCTTCACCAAACGAGGGGCGTCACTTGATAATAAATTGTTCGTGCCCAGTTATATTCGCAGGTTTTCACATCTGTTTGGTAGATCCATTCCTCATTTGCTGTTTGCAAAAAACCGTTTGTAGCCTTTATCCCCCCTTAGTGCTTTGGAACGAATAGATTTTACCATCCGCAGACACGTAGCCTTTGGGAATAGCCCTTCTTCCATAAGTCGCCATAGCAACCCAACCCGGCCTCTTGCTCTGGCGGGTTAAATGAACCGACTCGATCCCATATAGTAGATGTTCAAGACATGTAATATCATACTTTTACCTACTTGTAGCATGGGCGCCGTTTTCAAGAGTGACTGGCTTCCTACCAAGGTCGATGACGCTGTCTTAGCTAATTATGTGAAAGCGGGCTGTTTGGATCCTCAAGATGTCATTGGATGGCGCACCGGGTTGGGAGAAGATCTCCCCAACCCCAAAGAAGGGGAAATAGTAGTTTTTGTGGAACATTTGGAACGGGGTTTTAAGCCGCCCGGATCGAAATTTCTTAGGGACGCTTTGACCTTCATGAACGTCCGACTCCAGGATCTGGGACCCAATTCCATAAGCAATTTGAGCCAATTCCAAGTCCTTTGCGAAGCTTATCTACGGATCGAGCCTTCTGTCCCTCTATTTTGGCATTTTTTTCATCTGAATCGCCAGACGGAATTCCACAACGGCCCCAGTTTGGAACTCGGCGGCGTCAACGTCCAGCGCCGTAGGGATAGTCCGTTCCCTTCACTCTTCATGCCTAGCCATCCCAAGGGCTGGGGCAAATCTTGGTTTTATTGTCAAGAGACGTCCCTTGCTGGCGAGAATAAGCTTCTGGTTTACAGGCCAACCCGCCTTCCGGTCAACTTCAAGCTCCCAGATAAGCTCACCGAGGAAGAAGAGTCGGAGTTCATCCCAATATTGTCCGAACTGAGATCCCTGACGAACAATGGTCTTACCGGGGTTGACCTGATCCGCTGCTGGGTCGAATGGCGGATTCTTCCTCTGAGCCGCCGAGACGGTCTGATGTGTGAATTTGACGGCACTCTGGATCATCCTCAATGCTACTTTCACACAGCATTAACAGAAAAATACATCGTTGCCATCATCAAAAAGCTGACCGGCGAGCCTGCAGGAAAGTGCGGCCAAATCGGCCTTAAGCCCTTTTGCAAGATTAACCCGGCGCCCAAGGTAACCAAAACTGACCCGCCCTTAGTTTTTATCCCTTCTGTTTTATTGCCATCATGATTTCATAATATATACCTTTCCAGAAAGGCGATAAGTTCTGGTCTAGGAGACCTAAAAAACAAGCCATGAAAACTGCTAAGCCGCCCTCTAAGAAAGCCAAGGGCAAAGGTAAATCTGCTGCGGCTGAGCCATCTGAAGTCGACGAATCTCAAGTCGGCGATGCACTTTCAGAGGTACCAATCCGTCCTCTTTTCACTCGCCACCTATTACTTTTGACCTTTTATTTAAATCTTTCTCTCTCCTTGTAATAGAATGAAGATAACGAAAGCCAAGAAGACTCTGTTGAGGTAATTTCTGTTTCCTCCGATTCATCTCCTTCTCCACCTAAGCCGGCCCGGCGAATATGTGGGAAAGTCCCCTTCTCACATCCAAATGCTCATTTGGACCCAAATTTCTTACTGAAGAAAACACAGCACGCCTCAAACCGGAAGACACGAAGTCACTCTGGCGATCTGATATCTGGTTTACCAGCAACAAACAAAAGAAAGCCAAGCGAGGTATTTTTATAAGTAACCATTATTCGTGCTTCTTTGGATCATATTTGTAACCCGCCTGTATTATTGATATATAATTCTTGCAGAATTCTCCTCCCACTTCCGGCGACTCAGTGATGTCAACACTTCCACCGATGATTCGAGTTCCGGGGTAAGTCTCTTGCCTTGACTTTTGATAATGACGATCTTTTCAATTCCTTAACGTGCTTATTCCCTTTTGTTAGGGCACAAGCCAAGAAAAGGAAAACCAGTGGATCAATTCCTGATGCAACTTCAGAACCTCCAAAGAAATCAACTCCGACTCAAGACGATCCGGATCATGCTGAGCCTGCAATTCAAGTGGATCTTCCTGAGTCGCCGAAAGAAACAATGGATGCCTCTAAATCGCCGAACCCATTGATGACAACAGAAGACCCAGATGCTGTAGTCATTACTGGCTCTGGCTTTTCCAAGCCGGCAGCGACAGTTCGGTCCAAACACATAGCATCTTCCTCTCAGGCCATTCCCGAGTCTGGGCTCTCCAAGGCGAAACTTTCCGACTATGCAAATCTGGAGTTTAAGGAACTCTGTTCTGGCTTTGCAAGTCGCCTAGAGGCGAGCTATGAGATGGAGAGAAATATGCTAAAGATGTTAAACAACAAACATGAGGTAAACTTTGTTACACTTGTACTATTCCCAGTAACCCCCAAGGGCCGGGTCATCAGTAAAAAGATGAGCCGGGTCTTGAAAATTTAGAAAAAGCTTCGCGACCAGTAACCCCCAAGGGCCGGGTCATCAATAAAAAGATGAGCCGGATCTTGATTTTTGTATAATTTATCCTGAAAAAATTATACATTAGCCCCCAAGTGTCAGGGATATTGCTTTGCAGTAATTCTGAGACTTGTCTTTATTTTAAAATTTCAATAGGAAAACCTTGCTCAGACCGAATTGGCGCTGGGCGATTTAAGGAAAAACTTAGCTGAACAACAAGACGCCCGAACTCAGTCGGAAGAAAAGTATAAATTGGCTCTGGTCGAACTAGAAAAACTCAAAGCCGAGTTAGAAAAAACTCAAGCTGACCAAAACGCCGCTTTGAAGAGAGCAGAGAAAGCTGAAGCAAAGCTGGCGACTGCTCAACAGGAATTATCCGGCTTAAAACGTCATATCTCTAACATGACGCAAGCCATCTTTGGTAAGTCTTACCTAAATCTTCAACCTTACCCCCTCCTTTTTTGTACTCAAATTTCTAATGTTGAGTTACTAATTATCAAATTCTAGGTCCAAGAGTCGCCAACCTGCAAGAAGACTGTGTGTTGATGCTGAGGGCGATTTATACGCTGACAGAGCAACTGTACACATGCAGTGTGTTGACCGTCAAAGCTGTAATGGGTGCCAAAGAGCCTATTACTTCTATCAAGTAGGTACTTGGATGTCTGTCCACACTTCCTCCCCAGATTGGCGAGTTAACTCGGTCAGCCGCCCGGAAAGGTGTCCTGACTGCCCTGAGTTGCTGCTTAGCGTATGCCCCGGAGATCAATTTGGAAGAAGTAGCCGCTGGCTTCCCTCAGCTTAAAGACGATGGATCGGAGTTCGTTGAAGAGGATTACCAGAAAGTTGTCAAGGATTCTCGGCTGGCTGCAACTCGACTCGCCGGAAGTCTTGATTTAACGAAGTATCAGGCGGCTTATGACAGTAAGAATAAGAAAGTCAGCCCGCCAACCTTCGTGGTGACCAACCTAATTCCTCGGCGACCCAAGAATCCTTTCGACTGGGAAGCAGACTTGGCATCAATTTTGACCGACGAAGACGACTTTGCTGCTTTGGCCAGGTGCAATTGGGTATTGGGCGATTTACAAATCGAAGTTGGTCAGAGCTCACGCCAGGATTTAGCACAGTAAACTTTCCTGAATTTGGCCTGCAAGCCATGTAATAGTCAGTACTATTTTTTGATGATATCTTCTGCGAGAAAAACCCTTATATCGCTTTTTAAGGCGATTTAAAATATTTGGTCCGCCTTTATAAGAATCTTCTATAATGCTTAATCCGCCAAGGATGAAACAAATCTTAGCACCCTCCTGTCTTAAATTTGAACACATCATCTGTGAAAACAAATGAACTACGAGTAGTTTCAACAAGTATGCAGAAAGGGTAAAAACCTTCAAGATTAAATCACAATAAGAGTAATTTCGTCGGCTCATACGGTCGCGACAGGGGGAGGCGAGTCAGAAAGCTCGTGCGCCCACCCTAAATGCAGGTTTCGTCGGCTCATACGGTCGCGACATGGGGAGGCGAGTCAGAAAGCTCGTGCACCCACCCTAAATGCAGGTTTCGTCGGCTCATACGGTCGCGACAGGGGGAGGCGAGTCAGAAAGCTCGTGCACCCACCCTAAATGTAAGTTTCGTCGGCTCATACGGTCGCGACAGGGGGAGGCGAGTTAGAAAGCTCGTGCACCCACCCTAAATGCAAGTTTCGTTGGCTCATACGGTCGCGACAGGGGGAGGCGAGTCAGAAAGCTCGTGCACCCACCCTAAATGCAAGTTTCGTCGGCTCATACGGTCGCGACAGGGGGAGGCGAGTCAGAAAGCTCGTGCACCCACCCTAAATGCAAGTTTGGTCGGCTCATACGGTCGCGATAGGGGGAGGCGAGTCAGAAAGCTCGTGCACCCACCCTAAATGCAAGTTTCGTCGGCTCATACGGTCGCGACAGGGGGAGGCGAGTCAAAAAGCTCGTGCACCCACCCTAAATGCAAGTTTCGTCGGCTCATACGGTCGCGACAGGGGGAGGCGAGTCAGAAAGCTCGTGCACCCACCCTAAATGCATGTTCTGTCGGCTCATAAGGTCGCAACAGGATGACACAAGTTGCACTTCTTAATGAAAAAGCCCCCAAGTCGGAGGGTATTTTATTACTTCATAATGAAACTGAAAAACTTACAAAACGTGGAGCTTTAAGAGCTCAAGTGTAGTAAGGCCGCAAATGAGCAATATTCCAGGGGCGAGTTGACTCAGCCTGTGTAGTCGGTCGATTAGGCCGAAGATCCATCAAATAGTAAGAGCCATTGGGGAGGTTCTTGCTGACGACGAACGGCCCTTCCCAAGGGGGTGACAGCTTGTGCAAGCCTGCCCGATCTTGTATCAGACGAAGTACCAAGTCGCCCTCCTGAAAAGTCCGACTCTTAACCCGGCGACTATGATAACGCCGCAAATCTTGCTGGTAATTAGCCGAACGAGCCACAGCCAAGTCACACGCCTCTTCCAAGGCATCCAAGGAATCCTGACGCGCCAGCTCATTATCTTGCTCCACATATGCGGCGACTCTAAGAGAATCATGTCTTATGTCAGTAGGGAGGACAACTTCTACTCCATAGACCAAAAAGAAAGGAGTGAATCCCGTGGATCGATTCGGGGTGGTCCGAATGCTCCACAATACCGAAGGTAATTCATCAACCCAACACCCTGGAGTCCTTTCCAGGGGAACCATGAGCCGAGGCCTAATCCCTCGCAAGACTTCCTGATTCGCCCGCTCTGCTTGCCCGTTGGACTGTGGGTGAGCAACTGCAGAAACATCAAGCCGGATATGTTCTCGACGACAAAAATCCAGCATTGCTCCTTGGGACAAGTTAGTACCGTTGTCCGTGATGATACTGTGCGGATATCCAAAACGGAAAATCAGCTTTTTCAGAAATTTGACCGCTGTCTCTGCATCGCAAGCTCCAATAGGTTCCGCCTCAACCCATTTAGTGAACTTATCAACCGCCACCAATAAGTGAGTTTTCTTGTTAGATGACATTTTAAAGGGACCGACCATGTCCAGCCCCCAGACCGCGAAGGGCCAAGTAATGGGAATCATCCTCAATTCTTGAGCCGGCACATGAGCCTGTCTCCCATATCGTTGGCACCCCTCACACCGCCGTACTATGTCTTCTGCATCTGCATGAGCCGTCAGCCAAAAGAAACCATGTCGAAAAGCCTTTGATACCAAAGAACGTGACCCGGCGTGATGCCCGCAGTCTCCAGAATGAATGTCATTTAGGATTACGCATCCTTCCTCGGAGGAAACACACCGCTGAAAGACCCCGGAAGCACTCCGTTTATATAACTCGCCATTAATGATGACCATGGATTTGCTACGTCGAACGATCTGGCGAGCCAAAACTTCGTCGGTGGGTAACTCGCCGCGAGCGAGATAAGCCACATAAGGAAGAACCCAGTCCGGAGTGACATGGAGAGCCGCCACAAGCTGAGACTCGGGATCTGGTATCACCAACTCCTCCTCCGTGGGTACAGTCACAGACGGTTTATGCAAGATATCCAAAAAAACATTAGGGGGGACCGGTTTTCTCTGTGAACCGAGTCGCGAGAGGGCATCAGCTGCTTCGTTGAGTCGCCGATCAACATGATCCACGTGATATCCATGAAAATAGCCCGCCACATCAGATACAGCTCGTCTGTAAGCCGCCATCATAGGAACCCGAGAGTCCCAGGTACCTGAAACCTGTTGTGCCACCAAATTTAATCCCCAAAACATCTCACTCGGGTTAGGTTCATCTCTTTTGCCAGTCGCAAACCGTGAAGCAGAGCTTCATAATCCGCTGCATTATTCGTGCAGGGAAACATGAGTCGGAGAACATAGCAGAACTTATCTCCTTGGGGGGATATTAGCACCACACCAGCCCCCGTGCCCTCCAACTGCCTGGATCCGTCAAAGTAAATAGTCCAATAGGTAAGGTCAGGCCGATCTTCCGGAACCTGAAGTTCCGTCCAATCGTTAACGAAATCGACTAATGCGTGGGATTTGATAGCTGTGCGGGGGGTATATTGTATGTGATGAGACCCAAGCTCTATTGCCCATTTGGCGATTCGCCCCGTCGCCTCCCGATTTTGGATGACATCACCGAGTTGGGCGGAACTGACCATAGTGATCGGGTGCTCCTGGAAATAATGTTTAAGCTTTCGACTCGCCATGAACACCCCATAGACCAGTTTTTGCCAATGCGGGTATCGCTGTTTGGAAAGAGTTAACACCTCACTGATAAAGTATATCGGACGTTGCATCGGGTATTCCTTTCCTTCCTCCTTTCTTTCGACGACCACAGCCACGCTGACCGCCTTGGAATTTGCCGCGATATACAGGAGCATAGGCTCCTTTTCAGTTGGGGCTGCTAGGACCGGCGGCTTAACCAATTGATGTTTCAAGGCCTGAAGCGCCTCGTCTGCCTCCTTTGTCCATACGAATCGGTCGGATTTCCTCAACAATTGATAAAGAGGAATCGCCTTTTCCCCAAGGCGGCTCACGAAACGACTTAGAGCCGCAATGCGGCCCGCCAGTCGCTGAACTTGATTAACATTCGTCGGCTTCCCGAGAGAGGTAACCGCTTCAATTTTGTCCGGGTTAGCCTCAATGTCGCGCTCTGATACCAAGAAACCCAGTAGTTTTCCTGCAGGTACACCAAAAACGCACTTGGTAGGATTTAGCTTCATCTGATATACCCGTAAATTATCAAAGGTTTCCTTAAGGTCTTCCAAAAGTGTCTCCCCCCGGCGGGTCTTGATCACAATGTCGTCAACATAAGCATGGATGTTGCGGCCAATTTGGTTATGAAGACAATTCTGGATGCACCATTGATAAGTCGCCCCTGCGCTCTTGAGACCGAACGGCATGGACACATAGGAAAAGGCCCCGAAGGGGGTTATGAAGGTCGTCTTCTCCTGATCTTCCACGACCATCTTGTTCTGATGATAACCTGAATAGGCGTCCAAAAAGCACAATCGTTCGCATCCCGCCACCGAGTCAATGATTTGGTCGATGCGGGGAAGAGTGAAAGGATCTTTGGGACAAGCTCTGTTGAGGTCCGTATAGTCAATACACATACGGAAAGTGCCATTCTTCTTGAGTACTAACACCGGGTTAGCCAGCCATTTGGGGTGAAAGACTTCCACGATGAACCCGGCGGCTAACAGACGGGCGACTTCTTCTCCAATCGCCTTGCGTCGCTCCTCGTTAAATCTGCGAAGGTACTGTTGGACCGGTTTGCATTTTGGGTCAATATTAAGATGGTGCTCAGCGAATTCTCTCGGTACACCCGGCATGTCAGAGGGCTTCCATGCGAAGATGTCCCGATTCTCACGGATGAATTCGATGAGCGCGCTTTCCTATTTGGGGTCCAGACCCGTCCCAATGGTGAACTGCTTGGATGAATCGCCAGGAACGAAATCGATTGTCTTAGTATCATCCGTCGGTTTGAATTTGAGGGGCGACCCAGCATCTGTAGTCGGCTTCTTGAGTGGTGACATGTCTACCGGGTCAACATTGGCCCGATAATGTTTGAGCTCTTCCGCCGCACAGGCGACCTCCGCATAAGCCGCGTCCCCTTCCTCACACTCCTTTGCGATTCTTCTATCTCCATCAATCATGATGGGTCCTTTAGGACCAGGCATTTGAGTTTGAGGTAGACGTAGCACGGGCGGGCCATGAAGCGGGCGTAAGCCGGTCGCCCGAACAACGCATGGTACGGGCTTTTCAGCTTGACCACCTCGAAGATTAGAGACTCCGACCTGTAATTCTGCGAAGTTCCAAACGCTACTGAGAGCCTGACCCGGCCTATGGGATAAGCCGATTTGCCCGGGAGAATGCCGTGGAAAACCATGGTTGGAGGCATCAAGTCTTTCTCCAATAGATTCATCCTCCGGAAGGTGTCGAAGTATAGGATATTAATGCTGCTGCCACCATCCATTAATACCTTTGACAGGGTGTAACCCCCCACTTGGGGAGCCACGACTAATGCCAGGTCGCCCGGGTTATCTATTCTTGGCGGGTGATCCTCTCTACTCCATGTTATGGTCTGCTCGGACCAGTGGAGATATCTGGGAATCGCTGGCTCAGTTACGCTGTACGCCCGGTGATGTACCTTTTTATCACGCCTGCAAGCACTAGTGGTGAAAACGTGGTACTACCCATTACTTAGCTGTTTGGGATTGTTGCGGAAACCCCCGTTGTCATCATGGTCCCGTGGAGCCCCCTGTGGGGGCGGCTGCTGGAAAACTCCCGGCGGGTTGTACCGCCGCTGGTGGTGCACCGGGTACTGGCCGCCGCCTGGTTGCGGGCCTCCTTGAGCCCCTTGTTCGGGAAAACCGCCGAAGGGGTTCTGCCTTTGGTTGGGCGCGGCGAGTTGGTCCTGGCGCCGGTTCGGATCTTTGTTTTGGCTCTTCTTGATTGCCTCCGCCCGAAATTCTCGCTTCGCGAAACAGTTCTCCCAAGAGTGGCCCGCCGGGCCGTCGGCCGTGGCGTGGTGCGGGCAAGGGACTTTGAGCAGCTCTTCATAATTACGCGGCCTTTTCCCACTGAAACCTCGATTCTTCTTTTTGCCGTCATTGGCATTGGTGTTGGCAACCAAATCCGAGGGCTCCTCCTGTGGCCTACGCTTGCCGTTGGTCCCCTGATTGTGACGGTTGCGGCCTTGGAAACGGGTGTGATTTTTTGTCGAATCACCCTTTTTGGGCGAGTTACCCTTACCATCCTCGCCGGGATCCTTGGTATCATCGGCCTCGGCATACCTAGTGAGGGTGTCCATCAGTTCCCCCATGTCCTGAACTTTTCGTTTGAGTCGCCCCAATTTCTGGACCAACGGTTCATAGTGACAGTTGTGCTCGAGGATAAGCACAGCTTGTGCTGCCGTGATACCATATGATGAATGGATGATTTCTGCGACCCGCCGTGACCAATGGTGTGCCGACTCATCCGGGCGTTGTACGCAGTGTTGTAAGTTGACGATCGTCATCGGTCGTTTACAGGTTCCCCGGAAGTTTTTGATGAAACGCTCTTTCAGCTCGGCCCAGGACTGGATGGAATTGGGAGGTAAGTTTTTCAGCCAAGTGCGCGTCGATCCCTCGAGCATCATGGTGAAATATCTGGCGCAAACCGCCTCATTTACGTCGAGCATGTCCATGGCAATCTCATAGCCCTCGATCCATGATGTTGGTTCGAGATCTGGTGTGTAATTAGGCACCTTTCTTGGTCCTTTGAAATCCTTGGGCATTCTTTCGTTCCGAAGGGCTAGGGACAAGCACGGTACCCCAACTCGCCCGAACTCAGTCGGAAGAGAAGTATAAATTGGCTCTGGTCGAACTAGAAAAACTCAAAGCCGAGTTAGAAAAAACTCAAGCTGACCAAAACGCCGCTTTGAAGAGAGCAGAGAAAGCTGAAGCGAAGCTGGCGACTGCTCAACAGGAATTATCCGGCTTAAAACGTCATATCTCTAACATGACGCAAGCCATCTTTGGTAAGTCTTACCTAAATCTTCAACCTTATCCCCTCCTTTTTTGTACCTAAATTTCTAATGTTGAGTTACTAATTATCAAATTCCAGGTCCAAGAGTCGCCAACCTGCAAGAAGACTGTGTGTTGATGCTGAGGGCGATTTATACGCTGACAGAGCAACTGTACACATGCAGTGTGTTGACCGTCAAAGCTGTAATGGGTGCCAAAGAGCCTATTACTGCTATCAAGAAGGTACTTGGATGTCTGTCCACACTTCCTCCCCAGATTGGCGAGTTAACTCGGTCAGCCGCCCGGAAAGGTGTCCTGACTGCCCTGAGTCGCTGCTTAGCGTATGCCCCGGAGATCAATTTGGAAGAAGTAGCCGCTGGCTTCCCTCAGCTTAAAGACGATGGATCGGAGTTCGTTGAAGAGGATTACCAGAAAGTTGTCACGGATTCTCGGCTGGCTGCAACTCGACTCGCCGCAAGTCTTGATTTAACGAAGTATCAGGCGGCTTATGACAGTAAGAATAAGAAAGTCAGCCCGCCAACCTTCGTGGTGACCAACCTAATTCCTCGGCGACCCAAGAATCCTTTCGACTGGGAAGCAGACTTGGCATCAATTTTGACCGACGAAGACGACTTTGCTGCTTTGGCCAGGTGCAATTGGGTATTGGGCGATTTACAAATCGAAGTTGGTCAGAGCTCACGCCAGGATTTAGCAAAGTAAACTTTCCTGAATTTGGCCTGCGAGCCATGTAATAGTCAGTACTATTTTTTGATGATATTTTCTGCGAGAAAAACCCTTATATCGCTTTTTAAGGCGATTTAAAATATTTGGTCCGCCTTTATAAGAATCTTCTATAATGCTTAATCCGCCAAGGATGAAACAAATCTTAGCACCCTCCTGTCTTAAATTTGAACACATCATCTGTGAAAACAAATGAACTACGAGTAGTTTCAACAAGTATGCAGAAAGGGTAAAAACCTTCAAGATTAAATCACAATAAGAGTAATTTCGTCGGCTCATACGGTCGCGACAGGGGGAGGCGAGTCAGAAAGCTCGTGCGCCCACCCTAAATGCAGGTTTCGTCGGCTCATACGGTCGCGACATGGGGAGGCGAGTCAGAAAGCTCGTGCACCCTCCCTAAATGCAAGTTTCCTCGGCTCATACGGTCGCGACAGGGGGAGGCGAGTCAGAAAGCTCGTGCACCCACCCTAAATGCATGTTCTGTCGGCTCATAAGGTCGCAACAGGATGACACAAGTTGCACTTTTTAATGAAAAAGCCCCCAAGTCGGAGGGTATTTTATTACTTCATAATGAAACTGAAAAACTTACAAAACGTGGAGCTTTAAGAGCTCAAGTGTAGTAAGGCCGCAAATGAGCAATATTCCAGGGGCGAGTTGACTCAGCCTCTGTAGTCGGTCGATTAGGCCGAAGATCCATCAAATAGTAAGAGCCATTGCGGAGGTTCTTGCTGACGAAGAACGGCCCTTCCCAAGGCGGTGACAGCTTGTGCAAGCCTGCCCGATCTTGTATCAGACGAAGTACCAAGTCGCCCTCCTGAAAAGTCCGACTCTTAATCCGGCGACTATGATAACGCCGCAAATCTTGCTGGTAAATAGCCGAACGAGCCGCAACCAAGTCACACGCCTCTTCCAAGGCATCCAAGGAATCCTGACGCGCCAGCTCATTATCTTGCTCCACATATGCGGCGACTCTAAGAGAATCATGTCTTATGTCAGTAGGGAGGACAACTTCTGCTCCATAGACCAAAAAGAAAGGAGTGAACCCCGTGGATCGATTCGGGGTGGTCCGAATGCTCCACAACACCGAAGGTAATTCATCAACCCAACACCCTGGAGTCCTTTCCACGGGAACCATGAGCCGAGGCCTAATCCCTCGCAAGACTTCCTAATTCGCCCGCTCTGCTTGCCCGTTGGACTGTGGGTGAGCAACTGCAGAAATATCAAGCCGGATATGTTCTCGACGACAAAAATCCAGCATTGCTCCTTGGGACAAGTTAGTACCATTGTCCGTGATGATACTGTGCGGATATCCAAAACGGAAAATCAGCTTTTTCAGAAATTTGACCGCTGTCTCTTCATCGCAAGCTCCAATAGGTTCCGCCTCAACCCATTTAGTGAACTTATCAACCGCCACCAATAAGTGAGTTTTCTTGTTAGAGGACATTTTAAAGGGACCGACCATGTCCAGCCCCCAGACCACGAAGGGCCAAGTAATGGGAATCATCCTCAATTCTTGAGCCGGCACATGAGCCTGTCTCCCATATCGTTGGCACCCCTCACACCGCCGTACTATGTCTTCTGCATCTGCATGAGCCGTCAGCCAAAAGAAACCATGTCGAAAAGCCTTTGATACCAAAGAACGTGACCCGGCGTGATGCCCGCAGTCTCCAGAATGAATGTCATTTAGGATTACGCATCCTTCCTCGGAGGAAACACACCGCTGAAAGACCCCGGAAGCACTCCGTTTATATAACTCGCCATTAATGATGACCATGGATTTGCTACGTCGAACGATCTGGTGAGCCAAAACTTCGTCGGTGGGTAACTCGCCGCGAGCGAGATAAGCCAGATAAGGAAGAACCCAGTCCGGAGTGACATGGAGAGCCGCCACAAGCTGAGACTCGGGATCTGGTATCACCAACTCCTCCTCCGTGGGTACAATCACAGACGGTTTATGCAAGATATCCAAAAAAACATTAGGGGGGACCGGTTTTCTCTGTGAACCGAGTCGCGAGAGGGCATCAGCTGCTTCGTTGAGTCGCCGATCAACATGATCCACCTGATATCCATGAAAATAGCCCGCCACATCAGATACAGCTCGTCTGTAAGCCGCCATCATAGGATCCGGAGAGTCCCAGGTACCCGAAACCTGTTGCGCCACCAAATTTGAATCCCCAAAACATCTCACTCGGGTTAGGTTCATCTCTTTTGCCAGTCGCAAACCGTGAAGCAGAGCTTCATAATCCTCCGCATTATTCGTGCAGGGAAACATGAGTCGGAGAACATAGCAGAACTTATCTCCTTGGGGGGATATTAGCACCACACCAGCCCCCGAGCCCTCCAACTGCGTGGATCCGTCAAAGTAAATAGTCCAATAGGTAAGGTCAGGCCGATCTTCCGGAACCTGAAGTTCCGTCCAATCGTTAACGAAATCGACTAATGCGTGGGATTTGATAGCTGTGCGGGGGGTATATTGTATGTGATGAGACCCAAGCTCTATTGCCCATTTGGCGATTCGCCCCGTCGCCTCCGGATTTTGGATGACATCACCGAGGTGGGCGGAACTGACCACAGTGATCGGGTGCTCCTGGAAATAATGTTTAAGCTTTCGACTCGCCATGAACACCCCATAGACCAGTTTTTGCCAATGCGGGTATCGCTGTTTGGAAAGAGTTAACACCTCACTGATAAAGTATACCGGACGTTGCACCGGGTATTCCTTTCCTTCCTCCTTTCTTTCGACGACCACAGCCACGCTGACCGCCTTGGAATTTGCCGCGATATACAGGAGCATAGGCTCCTTTTCAGTTGGGGCTGCCAGGACCGGCGGGTTAACCAATTGATGTTTCAAGGCCTGAAGCGCCTCGTCTGCCTCCTTTGTCCATACGAATCGGTCGGATTTCCTCAACAATTGATAAAGAGGAATCGCCTTTTCCCCAAGGTGGCTCACGAAACGACTTAGTGCCGCAATGCGGCCCGCCAGTCGCTGAACTTGATTAACATTCGTCGGCTTCCCGAGAGAGGTAACCGCTTCAATTTTGTCCGGGTTAGCCTCGATGTCGCGCTCTGATACCAAGAAACCCAGTAGTTTTCCTGCAGGTTCACCAAAAACGCACTTTGTAGGATTTAGCTTCATCTGATATACCCATAAATTATCAAAGGTTTCCTTAAGGTCTTCCAAAAGTGTCTCCCCCCGGCGGGTCTTGATCACAATGTCGTCAACATAAGCATGGACGTTGCGGCCAATTTGGTTATGAAGACAATTCTGGATGCAGCGTTGATAAGTCGCCCGTGCGCTCTTGAGACCGAACGGCATGGACACATAGCAAAAGGCCCCGAAGGGGGTTATGAAGGCCGCCTTCTCCTGATCTTCCACGACCATCTTGATCTGATGATAACCTGAATAGGCGTCCAAAAAGCACAATCGTTCGCATCCCGCCACCGAGTCAATGATTTGGTCGATGCGGGGAAAAGCGAAAGGATCTTTGGGACAAGCTCTGTTGAGGTCCGTATAGTCAATACACATACGGAAAGTGCCATTCTTCTTGAGTACTAACACCGAGTTAGCCAGCCATTTGGGGTGAAAGACTTCCACGATGAACCCGGCGGCTAACAGACGGGCGACTTCTTCTCCAATCGCCTTGCGTCGCTCCTCATTAAATCTGCGAAGGTACTGTTGGACCGGTTTGCATTTTGGGTCAATATTAAGATGGTGCTCAGCGAATTCTCTCGGTACACCCGGCATGTCAGAGGGCTTCCATGCGAAGATGTCCCGATTCTCACGGATGAATTAGATGAGCGCGCTTTCCTATTTGGGGTCCAGACCCGTCCCAATGCTGAACTGCTTGGATGAATCGCCAGAACCGAAATCGATTGTCTTAGTATCATCCGTCGGTTTGAATTTGAGGGGCGACCCAGCATCTATAGTCGGCTTCTTGAGTGGTGACATGTCTACCGGGTCAACATTGGCCCGATGATGTTTGAGCTCTTCCGCCGCACAGGCGACCTCCGCATAAGCCGCGTCCCCTTCCTCACACTCCTTTGCGATTCTTCTATCTCCATCAATCGTGATGGGTCCTTTAGGACCAGGCATTTTGAGTTTGAGGTAGACGTAGCACGGGCGGGCCATGAAGCGGGCGTAAGCCGGTCGCCCGAACAGCGCATGGTACGGGCTTTTCAGCTTGACCACCTCGAATATTAGAGACTCCGACCTGTAATTCTGCGTAGTTCCAAACGCTACTGAGAGCCTGACCCGGCCTATGGGATAAGCCGACTTGCCCGGGACAATGTCGTGGAAAACCGTGGTTGAAGGCATCAAGTCTTTCTCCAATAGATTCATCCTCCGGAAGGTGTCGAAGTATAGGATATTAATGCTGCTGCCACCATCCATTAATACCTTTGACAGGGTGTAACCCCCCACTTGGGGAGCCACGACTAATGCCAGGTCGCCCGGGTTATCTATTCTTGGCGGGTGATCCTCTCTACTCCATGTTATGGTCTGCTCGGACCAGTGGAGATATCTGGGAATCGCTGGCTCAGTTACGTTGTACGCCCGATGATTTACCTTTTTATCACGCCTGCAAGCACTAGTGGTGAAAACGTGGTACTGCCCATTACTTAGCTGTTTGGGATTGTTGCGGAAACCCCCGTTGTCATCCTGGTCCTGTGGAGCCCCCTGTGGGGGCGGCTGCTGGAAAACTCCCGGCGGGTTGTACCGCCGCTGGTGGTGCACCGGGTACTGGCCGCCGCCTGGTTGCGGGCCTCCCTGAGCCCCTTGTTCCGGAAAACCGCCGAAGGGGTTCTGCCTTTGGTTGGGCGCGGCGAGTTGGTCCTGGCACCGGTTCGGATCTTCGTTTTGGCTCTTCTTGATTGCCTCCGCCCGAAATTCTCGCATCACGAAACAGTTCTCCCAAGAGTGGCCCGCCGGGCCGTCGGCCGTGGCGTGGTGCGGGCAAGGGACTTTGAGCAGCTCTTCATAATTACGCGGCCTTTTCCCACTGAAACCTCGATTCTTCTTTTTGCCGTCATTGGCATTGGTGTTGGCAACCAAATCCGAGGGCTCCTCCTGTGGCCTACGCTTGCCGTTGGTCCCCTGATTGTGACGGTTGCGGCCTTGGAAACGGGTGTGATTTTTTGTCGAATCGCCCTTTTTGGGCGAGTTACCCTTACCATCCTCGCCGGGATCCTTGGTATCATCGGCCTCGGCATAATTAGTGAGGGTGTCCATCAGTTCGCCCATGTCCTGAACTTTTCAATTGAGTCGCCCCAATTTCTGGACCAACGGTTCATAGTGACAGTTGTGCTCGAGGATAAGCACAGCTTGTGCTGCCGTGATAGCATCTGATGAATGGATGATTTCTGCGACCCGCCGTGACCAATGGTGTGCCGACTCATCCGGGCGTTGTACGCAGTGTTGTAAGTTGACGATCGTCATCGGTCGTTTACAGGTTCCCGGAAGTTTTTGATGAAACGCTCTTTCAGCTCGGCCCAGGACTGGATGGAATTGGGAGGTAAGTTTTTCAGCCAAGTGCGCGCCGATCCCTCGAGCATCATGGTGAAATATCTGGCGCAAACCGCCTCATTTACGTCGAGCATGTCCATGGCAATCTCATAGCCCTCGATCCATGATGTTGGTTCGAGATCTGGTGTGTAATTAGGCACCTTTCTTGGTCCTTTGAAATCCTTGGGCATTCTTTCGCTCCGAAGGGCTAGGGACAAGCACGGTACCCCAACTCGCCCTCCGGTCCCTGCGAGGGGGGCCTGGGCATCTTGAATGTTGGGGAGATCTCTGCCCGGCGGGTTCCGTTCGGGCGGGTTGTCCTACGGGAAGTGTCGTGGGCCACTGTTTACGGCTGGCTGATCCTCCAGCCTACTCCTGGTGTAGCTCGCCTGAGGGGTGGAGTGCAATCTCTCAAGGCTGTGTGAGAACTGTGCGTTTTGAACCACCGCCGTTTTCAACATCTCGATGGCGTTCCTTGCTTCAATCTCAGTTGGGGTGTTGCCGTGAATCGGAAGAGACTCCAAATGGCGAGTTGCGGCAAGCACGTTATCCACCGGGTTGGAGAAGTGGCCTTGAGGGGTCCGGAAACGAGGAATTTGACCCTCAGTCAGCTGAACCGGCGGGTTAGGTGGGCGGCCCAGCCCTCCTGCTGGGGCGGCTCCCATCCCGGGGGTTCGAGGAGTGTCGAACAGGTGGGTCGGGTTGAGGTCATGGGGTAGGCGACCCTGGTGTCTCCGCTGATGGACGGCGTCGGACGCGCGCTGCTGTCTTTCGAGCCGCCAGTTGTCAGTGTTCAATCGCATCCTTACGGCCGTGATTTGGGCTTGTCGAGTCTCGATCCTGGCGGACTCCATCTCAGCATCCTGATGGGCCTTCGCCACCGCCTCTCTCAGCTTTGCTAACTCTGCGTTTATGTCCTCTTGGTTCTCTGGCGTGAGGGGAGTTGACATTAGTCTCGTGATTTCCACCGCTAAATCCACCAGGACTGCGGACGCACTTCTGGATGTCCCGCCGGTCCCGTCGCCTCCGGTGGGTTTTGTGCGGGTTGGGTTGCCCCAGCCATGTAGATGGCGATCTGGCGGCAGGTTCGATCAAGGATTTCCGGATCCATGGCCAGTGACAAGCCTCCGAGACCGTCTCCGTGGAGAGACCGGATGGAATCTGAATCGCCCATGGATGACTCATCGTAAGAGTTGACCGGGGTAACCTCCTGAGCCTCCACGTGTTCTGGCTCCTCCGATCCCTGCGTGAACCCTACAAAGACCGGGCGAGTCAGATTCTGTGTTATGACTGGGCGGACGTACCTGGCCGGCTCGACGATGTCGGTGGAGATGTCCGGCTCAGGAACGGATGATCCGATCATGCCGATGAAGACGTTGATCTTGCCGAAGGGGACCCTGTAGCCTGATTCGAGAGAATTCGCTTCAGGTCCCCATCGTTGGTTGTCGATGTAGGTTATCCCGCGGCGGCTCCGAGTCATGAGCGCCGTCGCATAACTCCCAAACCCTGGTAGGGCTCCCTTTGAGAACTCAACTCCACCGTGCGTAGGCCCCACGGTGGGCGCCAACTGTCGTGGTTTTGTCACGACAGATGTCCTCGTGAAAGGACTTAGTACTGGAGCAATCGCACCCTGGTGGCAACTCAAAGGGGTTAAATGGGAGGAACACGGCGATTTACCCAGGTTCGGCCCCTCGAGAGGAGGTAATAGCCTACGTCCTGCTTTGTGTGTATTGATGTGGATTCGATTACAAGGGAGGCGTAACTCGCCTAACCTAGCGCTTGATGATTTTCTAACCTCCGTCTCCTCCTTAAGACTCGCCTTTATATATAGGTCGAGGCCTTAGGGTTTACAAGAGTCCCTTCCTTCTTACAAATCGTGACCATTGTAGTCTCTAAGTCGCCATCCTTCAGAACCCGGAGACCTTCCAGAAATCATAACCGTCCCGCGGCCCTGGACCGCCCAGGCTAAAGCCCAAGTAACCTAAAGGATGAATCGCCTTATTGGTAACCCGGCCATCTTGGGCGGGTCACTTAATAATAATATCCCCAACACCGATGCACAACATATTTCGTCAATGGTAAAACTAATCCAGCAAGGCCGCCCGACGTGTCAACAAACCCGATAGGAGTCGCGTATCTCGTTCGCAAGACACGACGGATGGGTCACACTAGGAGTAAAACCAGACCTCGGGTTGCCCCGCGGTGGCCCCGTAGTGTGCCATTTTGTACCAACACTCATGCGGAGCACTGGCCCGGGGGTTGATTAAGTTTACTCGGGTTTTACTCCCTATGTGGTTCATTAGTTATTAGGAAAATGTAGTACTAAAGTTAGGCCTTGCCATACCAGTCTTAATCTAAAACAAATTATCAAGGGGGTCACCATAACAACCACGATCGTGTTAGAGCACTCAATTATGGAATATAACACTGGTAGGCGATACTAAGGTGACAAAGTAGGAACAAAACACCAGACTAGAAGGCCAAGCCTTCCACCTTTTACCATGCATATAGGTGCATTAAATTAAATGGCATTTAATAGGGTGATATAATAAGGAACCCATGTTATCACATGGAAGCAACTGCACCTGCAACTACCAACACTAACACATGGTTAAGCAAACGGTAACATAGCCAATCAGTGGTTTGCTAGGTTGTGAACATGTTGAACGTTTTCATGGCAATGTTGAGAGGCTGACATTTAAGTGGTAGGCAGCAAGACATAGCGAAAGAAACGAGACAACTGGCATGGAAATGATACTAATGGTATCTAGGGAAATGACCATCTTGCCTGAGATCTCGCTTGGAAGAAGAATGACTCCCTGAAGCAGACGAACTGACGTAGTCGAACGGGTCATCACATTTCGACACGCTTGTGGAACTCTAACGAGACAAAGCAAACCTGAAACCAGCATCACACACGATATTCATCAAACGCATGCATGATATGATGCACACCCTAATATGATGCATGTCGAGTTTAAATTATGCAAGGCATGGCATGGCAATTCACAACAATCAAACATTACGCGTTAAGTGAATCTCAATATGCAACGAGTTGCATATTAACAAAACTCCATGTTTAATTATTTAGTTCGCTCTCATTTATTTCCAAGACAATATTAAACGTTGTTAAACATGGCAAGGGGTGAAGCACAAATTAAACTACCTATCTAGGCATTTTAAATGAGTCTGGAAACGACATATAGCACCTTTGAACTGACCCCACATGTTAACTTTGTAATCTGACCAGATCTGTTCTAACCACATTTTATATTTGTTAAATGGAAAAACAAAGTGGTTCACGTGATTCTACTCGTCGTTCTAGTCCATTTACATATATATGGCTCATCTCCAAAGGAGCTACGGCTAATTAACTACGAACTAAACCATTTTTATCACATCGACATGCAAACCGATTCAAATAGCAAGGCTAACAGCTTAAAATATGCATGAGAGATGGAAAATATTAATCTACACGAAATTCTACACGTTTTACATATATAATTTGTCGCAATCCGACACACGGTTTAAAAACTATGGGCGTTTGAAAATATGCAATTTTTCTGAAATTAATAAAACCTAGAATAATAGACAATTTGCATGATAGAAAAGAAAAAAAATACTATTGGGCCAGATCTGGCTCTGGCCCAACAGATCAGCAGGCGCAACTTAACTAAGATGTGCCTGGGCGGGTAATTGGGGCGCTCACCCTGGGCTGGGCTTGGTCGATGAGGAGGCGGCCTCGTGGGGCCGATGTGGAGCTGGGCCGGAGGGACACTGGCCTGGGCTGGCGCAGGAGCCCACACGCTGGTCAACGGCCGGCGGCGCAGGATCTGGATCCCGATTCAAGATCGCGGGAGGAGACCATGACGCCGGCAGGAAGAGCTCGAGTGCAGGACCTGACGATGGTGAGGGAGGCCGAGGGACGGCCAGCGAAGAGGGCTAGGGTCGGGGGTGGATCCTGATGGCTAGCACCGGTGTCCTGCTCGGGAGGTCCCAAGGTGGTGGCGCGCATGGCCTGCGGGCAGCAACATCAGTTCAGGGCACCGGGACTGGCTCGCGGCGGCGGCGACACGAAGTGCGGCGGAGGGCGACGGCTGCGGATCCCTCCAGATCCTTGGCGGAGGAGACGGCTGGGGCTCCAGAGGAGCTCGGGAAGGGCTGCTCGCATGGAGCTCGGGAGGAGATGGCTCGGGGAGCTGCGGAGCCAGGGTGGCTCGGTCGGGCCCGTCCGGGCCCCATATGGGCTTCGCGGCCCGGCGGCACGAGAGGAGGTGGGAGAGAGGTGACCAGGTGGTGGCTAGGGTTTGTGGGGGCGTGGATCCCGAGGCAGGGGCTGGGTGTCCACTTAGGCATAGAGGGTTGTTTAAATAGGGAAAGGGGGCTTAGGGTTCGGGAAATTAGCCCGTTTTCGAGCCATATGATCTCGATCGGACAACTCTGGACATGGGGGTGGTGTTAATGGGCTAGGTGGGCGGTGTAACCATGATGGGGTGAGAGAAGAGAGGGGTTATGCGGTCCAGCAACGAGATAACTCAGATACTCACCTCCTCATTGTCTTAAGTGGTGTTCCAGGCGGTGTCAAGTGTGAAACAATTCCACATTGTCTTAAGTGAGCACCAAAATCATAACTCAGATACTCACCTCCTCGATCAGATCATAGGAACTTGATCTTCTTGTTATGATGATTTTCAACTTCACTCTGAAATTGCTTGAACTTTTTAAACGTTTCCGACTTGTGCTTCATCAAGTAGATACAACCATACCTACTCAAATCGTCGGTGAAGGTGGGCAAATAACGATATCCACCACGCGCTTCTATGCTCATCGGTCCGCACACATTAGTATGTATGATCTCCAATAAGTCATTTGCATGCTCCATTGTTCCGGAGAACAGAGTCTTAGTCATCTTGCCCTTGAGACATGGTTCACATGTGTCAAGTGATTCAAAATCAAGCAACTCCAAAAGTCCATCAGCATGGAGTTTCTTCATGCGTTTTACACCAATATTACCTAAGCGGCAGTGCCACAAGAAAGTGGCGCTATGATTATGAACTCTACATCTTTTGGTCTCAATGTTATGGACATGAGTGTCATCACTATCGAGATTCAATATGAACAAACCCCTCACATTGGGTGCATGACCATAAAAGATATTACTCATATAAATAGAACAACCATTATTCTCTGACTTAAATGAGTAACCATCTCGCAATAAACAAGATCCAGATATTATGTGCATGCTCAACACATGCACTAAATAACAATTATTTAAGTTCATCACTAATCTCGATGGTAACTGAAGTGAGATTGTGCTCACGGCGATCGCATCAACCTTGGAACCATTTCCCACGTGCAACGTCACTTCATCCTTTGCTAGCCTTCTTTTATTCCGCAATTCCTGTTTCGAGTTGCTAATGTGAGCAACAGAACCGTTATCAAATACCCAGGCACTACTACGAGAGCTGGTGAGGTACACATCAATAACATGTATATCAAATATACCTTGTTTGGCGTTGGCCGCCTTCTTATCGGCCAAATACTTGGGGTAGTTCCGCTTCGAGTGACCAGTCCCCTTGCAATGGTAGCACTCAGTTTTCGGCTTGGGTCCGGACTTGGGTTTCTTCGTCGGAGGGGCAACAACTTTGCCACTCTTCTTGGAGTTACCCTTCTTCCCCTTGCCGTTTTTCTTGAAACTAGTGGTCTTATTGACCATCAACACTTGATGCTCCTTCTAGATTTCCACTCTGCGACTTTCAGCATAGCAAACAACTCGGTGAGTGATTTATTCATCCCTTGCATGTTATAATTCAACAGAAAGCCTTTGTAGCTTAGTGGCAGTGACTGAAGAACTCTGTTTGTGTTAGCCTCCGGCGGGAGAGCAATTCCCAGCTCAGCGAGACGGTTAGAGTACCTAGACATTCTGAGCACATGTTCACTGACAGACCCGTTCTCCGTCATTTTGCAAGCATAGAACTTATCAAAGGTCTCATACCTCTCGATCCGGGCATTCTTCTCAAAGATAAATTTCAACTCCTGGAACATCTCATATGCTCCATGATGTTCAAAATATCTTTGAAGTCCTGGTTCTAAGCCATACAAAACTGCACACTGAACTACCGAGTGGTCATCCTTGCGCGTTTCTCACACGTTCATAACTTCTGGCAGCGCGGGTTGGGGTGGTTCAGCACCTAGCGGTTCATCAAGGATATATGACTTTTGGGCAGCCTCAACAATAAACCTCAGATTACGGGCCCAGCTAACAAAGTTGCTTCCATCATCTTTCAACTTAGCTTTCTCTAGGAATGCATTAAAATTCAGGGTTGCTACTCCGCGAGGCATTGATCTACAACATAAAATTTTGCAAAGATTACTTAGACTATGTTCAAGACAATTGAGTTTAACTAATCATATTACTAATAAACTCCCACTCAAATAAACACCCCTCTAGTCATTCAAGTGGTGCATAATCCAAATCCACTAACTCAAGTTCGACCATCACGTGAGTTGAGATTAGATTCAATGGTGACCATCTCCATGTTGATCATATGAACTATATGATTCATGCTTGACCTTTTGATCTCTTGTGTTCTGTGGCCATGTATGTACATGCTAGGCTCGTCAAGTTTAACCCGAGTGTTTCGTGTGTGGAACTGTTTTGCACCCATTGTATGTGAATGTTGAGTCTATCACACCCGATCATCACGTGGTGTCTCAAAACGACGAACTGTCGCAACGGTGCATAGTCGGGGAGAACACAATTTAATCTTGAAAATTTAGTGAGGGATCACCTTATAATGCTACCATCATCCTAAGCAAAATAAGGTGCATAAAAGGATTAACATCACATGCAAATCAAAAGTGACATGATATGGCCATGAACTTGTGCTTCTTGATCTCCATCACCAAAGCACCAGCATGATCTCCATCGTCACCGGCGCCACACCATGATCTCCGTCATCATGCTCTCCATCATTGTGCTTCCATCGAGGTTGTCGCGCCAACTATATTGTTACTAATAAAGCTACTAGAGCGATAAAGTAAAGCATCACCAAGCGCAAAAATTATTAAAGACAACCCTATGGCTCCTACCGATTACCGTAGCATCGACGGGCAAGTCGATATTTAACTATGACAACATGATCATCTCATACATATAATATATCATAGCATGTCTTTGGCCATGTCACATCGCAAGCATACCCTACAAAAACAAGTTAGATGTCCTCTAATTTGTTGTTGCATGTTTTATGTGGTTGCTATGGGTATCTAGTATGATCGCATCTTACTTACGCAAAGCCACAACGGTGATATGCAAATTGATATTTAACCTTCTCCAAGGACCGTCTCGGTCAAACCCGATTCAACTAAAGTTGAAGAAACAGACACCCGCTAGTCATCTTTATGCAACAAGTTAAATGTTAGTCGATGAAACCGGTCTCTCGTAAGCGTACAAGTAATGTTGGTTCGGGCTGCTTCAATCCAACAATACCGCCGAATCAAGAAAATACTAAGGAGGGCAGCAAATTGAACATCAATGCTCACAAACTATTTTTTGTTCTACTCGAGATATCATCTACGCATGAACCTAGCTCTGATACCACTGTTAGGGATGCATGGGAAACAAAAAACAATTCCTACGCACACGAAAGACCTATCATGGTGATGATCGTCTACAAGAGGGGAGATCGGATCCACATACCCTTGTAGATCGCTAAGCGGGAAGCGCTAAGAAACACGGTTGATGTGGTTGAACGTCTTCGTGATCCGATCATGATCGTCCCACTAACTCCGTCCCGATCTAGTACCGAACCGATCGTGATACGTCTCCAACGTATCTATAATTTTTGATGGTTTCATGCTATTATCTTGTCAAACTTTGGATGTTTTGCATGCCTTTTATTTATTTTTTGGGACTAACTTATTAACTCAGCGTCAAGTGCCAGCTCCTGTTTTTTCCATGTTTTTGACCCCTTTGAGAGGAGATTTTGAAACGGAGTCCAAACAGAAGAAAATCCCCAAAAAGATTTTTTTTCTGGAAAGGAAGAAGATCGGGGAGCTTGGGAGCCAAGGCAGGGGAGCCCAGGGGCCCCACAATCCCCCACCCCACGGCCAGGGGGGAGGCCGTGCCATCCAGGCTTGTGGGCCCCTTAAGCATCCCCTGACATAGGGGTTGCGCCTATATATTCCCTAAAAATCCCAAAAAATCCGGTGATCATCGAATGTACTTTTCCGTCGCCACAAGCTTCTATCTCCGCAAGATCCAATCTGGGGCACGTTCTGGTGCCCTGTCGGAGGGGGGATTCAGACACGGAGGGCTTCTTCATCAACACCATGACCTCTCCGATGATGCGTGAGTAGTTCACCATAGACCTACGGGTCCATAGTTAGTAACTAGATGGCTTCTTCTCTCTCTTGGATCTTCAATACAAAGTTGTCCATGATCTTCATGGAGATCTATCCGATGTAATCTTCTATTGTGGTGTGTTTGTCGAGATCCAATGAATTGTGCATTTATGATCAGATGATCTATGAATCTTATTTGAGTTTCTTCTGATGTATCTTATGCATGATTTCATATCCTTGTAATTCTCTTCGAGTTGTGGGTTTTGTCTGGCCAACTAGATCTATGATTCTTGCAATGGGAGAAGTGCTTGGTTTGGGTTCATACCGTGCGGTGACCTCACCCAGTGACAGAAGGGGTAGCGAGGCACGCATCGTGTTGTTGCCATCAAGGGTAAAAAGATGGGGTTTTCATCATTGGTTTGAGATTATCCCTCTACATCATGTCATCTTGCTTAAGGCGTTACTCTGTTCGTCTTCAAATCAATACACTAGATGCATGCTGGATAGTGGTCGATGTGTGGAGTAATAGTAGTAGATGCAGAAAGTATCGGTCTACTTGTCTCGGACGTGATGCCTATATGTATGATCATTGCGTTAGATATCGTCATGACTTTGCGCGGTTCTATCAACTGCTCGACAGTAATTTGTTCACCCACCGTAATACTTTCTATTTTGAGAGAAGCCTCTAGTGAACACTATGCCCCCCAGGGTCTACTCCACACTATATTTTTAGCCTTACACTTTTTACTTCGTTGCACTTTCCACCTTGAGATCTCACTTTGCAAACAATCTTGAAGGGATTGACAACCCCTTTGAAGCGTTGGGTGCAAGCTTGTTTGTGTTTGCGCAGGTACTCTGGACTTGACAAGACCCTCCTTCTGGATCGATACCTTGGTTCTCAAACTGAGGGAAATACTTACTGCTCCTGTGCTGCATCACCCTTTCCTCTTCAAGGGGAAAACCAACGCAAGCCCAGCCTCTGTCAACGTGTCAATTTCTGGCGCTGTTGTCTGTGGGATAGCAGAAGAATTTGTGGCGCCGTTGCCGGGGATGAAATCAAGTTCAGGACTCATCCAAGTAGGTGTCGCAAACTCATCTCTTGCATTTACTTTTTTGCCAGTTGCCTCTCGTTTTCCTCTCCCGCACTTCACCAATTTGCGTTTTTCGTTCGCCCTTTTTCTCGCCTGCTCTTTGTTTGCTTGTGTGATTGCTTGCATGCTGAAGTCACCATGAGTGAAAACACCAAACTTTGTGACTTATCGAATACTAATAATAATGATTTTATTAGTACTCCGATTGCTCCCGCCACTAGTGCGGAGTCATATGAAATCAATGCTGCTTTACTGAATCTTGTTATGAAAGAGCAATTCTCTGGCCTTCCTAGTGAAGATGTCGCATCCCATCTCAATACCTTCATTGAGTTTTGCGATATGCAAAAGAAAAAATATGTGGATAATGACGTGATTAAATTGAAGCTTTTTTCCTTTCTCGTCGGGAGATCGCACGAAAACTTGGTTTTCATCTTTGCCCAAAAATAGTATTGATTCTTGGGATAAGTGCAAAGATGCTTATATATCCAAGTATTTTCCGCCGGCTAAGATCATCTCTCTCCGTAATGATATCATGAATTTCAAGCAACTTGATCATGAACATGTTGCACAAGCTTGGGAGAGAATGAAATTAATGATTAGAAATTGTCCCGCTCATGGCTTGAGCCTTTGGATGATTATTCAAATCTTTTACTCTGGCTTGAATTTCGCTTCTAGAAATATCTTGGACCCCGCCTCAGGTGGAACGTTCATGGAAATCACGTTAGGGGAAGCCACAAAGCTCTTAGACAACCTCATGACAAACTACTCTCAATGGCACACTAAAAGGTCACCTACTAGTAAGAAGGTACACCCTATAGAAGAAATTAACTCGTTGAGTGCTAAGATGGATGAGTTAATGAATTTGGTTGCTAGTAGAAGTGCTCCTTTGGATCCTAATGATATTCCTTTGTCTTCTTTGACTGAGTGTAGCAACGCTAGCTTGGACGTTAATTTTGTTGGTAGGAATAACTTTGGCAACAACAATGCCTTTAGAGGAAACTATGTTCCTAGGCCTTTTCCTAGTAACTCCTCTAATAACTTTGGCAACTCCTACAACAATACTCATGGAAATAACAATAGATTACCCACTGATCTAGAGAGTAATATCAACGAGTTCATCAACTCTCAAAAGATTTTCAATGCGTCCATAGAGGAAAAACTACTCAAAATTGACGATTTGGCTAAGAGCGTGGATAGAATTTCTTGTGATGTTGATACTTGGAAAGTTAGATGTGCTCCTCCCAAAATCAACATGGATGAAACTTTGAAAGCTATGCGTGTTTCCATGATTGAGAGCCAAGAAAGAACCGCCCAAGTTCGTGCTAGACATGAATGGCTTAAAAAGGCGTGTTCTCGTGATGAGAATCACGAAGATCTTAAAGTGTTTGTTGTGACTCCCATTGAATCTTTGTTTTCTTGTGTCAAACCTAATGATTATGGGGCTGGATATGAATCCACTTTGGTTGAAAAGTGCCCCAATGATTCGGAGTCCATCTATCTTGATGCTAAAAGCATTAAAAGTGGAGTAGAAGACGTTAAAACTTTGAGTAGTAATGAAATTACTACCGTGGATTTCAAGGAATTCAATTATGATAGTTGCTCCGTGATTGAATGCATTTCTTTGATGCAGTCCATGTTGAACTCTCCACATGCTTATAGCCAAAACAAAGCCTTTACCGATCATATCGTTGAAGCTATCATAAAATCTCTTGAAGAGGAACTTGAATTAGAAGTATCTATCCCTAGAAAGCTTCATGATGAGTGGGAACCTACCATCAAAATCAAAATAAAAAACTATGAGTGCAATACTTTGTGTGATTTGGGTGCTAGTGTTTCTGCGATTCCAAAGTCTTTATGTGATGTTCTGGGTTTTAATGAGATTGAAGAGTGTTATCTTAATTTGCATCTTGCTGATTCTACTGTCAAGAAACCCATGGGAAGGATCAATGATGTTCTTATTATTGCAAATAGGAACTATGTACCCGTGGATTTCATTATGCTTGACATTGATTGCAATCCTACATGCCCCATTATTCTTGGTAGACCTTTCCTTAGGACTATCGGTGCTATCATCGATATGAAGGAAGGGAATATTAGATTTCAATTTCCTTTAAGGAAGGGCATGGAACACTCTCCTAGAAATAAAATAAGATTTCCATATGAATCCATGATGAGGGCCACTTATGGGTTGAGCACCAAAGACGACGATACGTGATTCTATCGCTTCTATGCCTAGCTAAGGGCGTTAAACAATAGCGCTTTTTGGGAGGCAACCCAATGAATTTATCTTTTTTTTTCTATTTTGTTGCGTCCACACTTTAATAATTCTGTTGTGATTGTGTTTTTTGTGTTTCTTTTTGTGTTTGAGCCAAGCAAAGCCTTTATGACTAGTCTTGGTAATGGTTGTTTGATCCTGCTGGAAAAAGATAGAAAAGTTTCGCTCACGAGATGATTTTTCATTTTTATCCAGAAAGAGCTTTTGAGTTGATTCTTTTTTATGATAATTGATATGCTTTTTCCCCAGGCCTTCGAAATTTTCAGATATTTCGAGGTAACAGAAGTATACGTAGTATACAGATTGCTACAGACTGGTCTGTTTTTAACAGATTCTGTTTTTGTTGAGTTGGTTGCTTGTTTTGATGAAACTATGGTTAGTATCGGGGGGCACTAGCCATGGAAAAGTGAGAATACAGTAGCCCATCATCAATATAGATGGAATTCAAGTTTGCTACAGTACCAAAAGAAGTGGTAGTTTGTTTTCTTGTACTAATGTTATCACAAGTTTATGTTTAAGTTTTGTGTTGTGAAGTTTTCAAGTTTTGGGTGATGTTCTCATGGACAAAGAGATAAGGAGTGGAAAAAGCTCAAGCTTGGGGATGCCCAAGGCATCCCAAGACAAATTCAAGGACACCAAAAATCCTAAGCTTGGGGATGCCCCGGGAAGGCATCCCCTCTTTGGTCTTCAATCCATCGGAAACATTACTTGGAGCTATATTTTTATTCACCACATGATATGTGTTTTGCTTGGAGAGTCTTGTATCTTAGGAGTCTTTTCTTTTTGTTGTGTCACAATAATCCTTGCTGCACACCTTTTTGAGAGAGAGAGACATGCACTCATCGTGATTTTGCTAGAATGCTCATAGTGCTTCACTTATATCTTTTGAGCTAGATACTTTTGCTCATAGTTCTTCACTTATATTTTTTTAGCTAGATACTTTTGCTCATAGTGCTTCACTTATATCTTTTGAGCTAGATACTTTTGCTCTTGTGCTTCACTTATATCTTTAGAGCACGGCGGTGCGTGACTTGGTAGTTGGCTTATGCTATGAAAGTAGTCCCAAATGTTCTAGGTACGCAAAGAGGATGCAAAAACCTCCATCTTCATGAGCATTGAGTAGAAAGACAAGTTTTTATTCCTCTAAATTAGTTTTGAGACGTGGATTCGGTAATATTGAGAGTTATGTTAGTAGGATGTGGTGAATCTAGAGATACTTGTGTTGGAGTTAGTGATTCCCGTAGCATGCACGTATGGTGAACCGCTATGTTAGGAAGTCACAGCATAATTGATCTATTGATTGTCATCCTTTGTGTTGAGGTCGGGATCGCGCGATGGTTTACACCTACCAACCCTTCCCCTTAGAGTATGCATTTAGCACTTTGTTTTGATTACTAATAAAAACTTTCGCAATAAGTATGTGAGTTCTTCATGACTAATGTGAGTCCATGGTATAGATGCACTTTCACCTTCCACCATTGCTAGCCTCTCTAGTGCCACGCAATTCTTGCCGGTGCACAAACCCACCAAATTCCTTCCTCAAAACAGCCACCATACCTACCTACTATGGCATTTTCATAGCCATTCCGAGATATATTGCCATGCAACTCCCACCGTTCCGTCTCATGACTTGTGTCGTCACTCTCATATTGCCATTGCATGATCGTAAGATAGCTAGCGAGATGTTTCAACATCATATGCCATACTAGATCGTTGCACATCCCGGTACACTACCGGAGGCATTTCCTACGGAGTCATCATCATTGTGATCTTTGAGGTGTGACTAAATAAAAGTGTGATGATCATCATTGTCCCATGTGAGTAAATAAAATAAAAATAAAAAAATAGGCCAAAGAGCCCAAAAAAGAGAAAAAAATAGGCCTAAGAGCCCAAATGAAAAAAAAGAGAAAAAGAGAGAAGGGGCAATGCTACTATCTTTTTCCACACTTGTGCTTCATGTTAGCACCATGTTCTTCATGCTTTGTCAGTACCATATGCTAGTGGGAATCTTTATTATATAACTTGGCTTGTATATTCCAATGATAGGCGTCCTCAAAATTTCCCTAGGTCTTCGTGAGCAAGCAAGTTGGATGCACACCCACTAGTTTTCCTTTTGAGCTTTCACATACTTATAGCTCTAGTGCATCTCTTGTATGGCAATCCCTACTCATTCACATTGATATCTATTAATGGGCATCTCCATAGCCTATTGATACGCCGAGTCACTGTGACCATCTCATCTTTTTTGTCTCACAACCACCACCTCACTCTATTCCACTTATTGTGCTATATCCATGGCTCACGCTCACATATTCCGTGATAGTTATAAAAAGTTTGAGAAAGTAAGACTGCGCAAACAATTACTTGGCCAATTCCGGGGTTGTGCATGATTTACATTAGTTGTGTGAGGATGATGGAGCATAGCCAGACTATACGATTTTGTAGGGATAACTTTCTTTGGCCTTGTTGTTTTGGAAGTTCATGATTACTTTGCTAGTTTGCTTGAAGTATTACTGTTTTCATGTCAATAGCAAAATATTGTTTTGAATCTTACGGATCTGAGCATTCATGTCACGTGAAAGAAGTTGCAAAGGACAACTATGCTAGGTAGCATTCCACATCAAAAATTCATTCTTTATCACTTCCCTACTCGAGGACGAGCAGGAGTTAAGCTTGGGGATGCTTGATACGTCTCCAACGTATCTATAATTTTTTATGGTTTCATGCTATTATCTTGTCAAACTTTGGATGTTTTGCACGCGTTTTATTTATTTTTTGGGACTAACTTATTAACTCAGTGCCAAGTGCCAGCTCCTGTTTTTTCCATGTTTTTGACCCCTTTCACAGGAGATTTTGAAACGGAGTCCAAACGGAAGAAAATCCCCGAAAAGATTTTTTCTCGAACGGAAGAAAATCGGGGAGCTTGGGAGCCAAGGCAGGGGAGCCCCAGGGGCCCCACAATCCCCCACCCCGCGGCCAGGGGGGAGGCCGCGCCATCCAGGCTTGTGGGCCCCCTGAGCGTCCCCTGACCTAGGGGTTGCGCCTATATATTCCCTAAAAATACCAAAAAAAATCAGGAGGTCATCGAAAGTACTTTTCCGCCGCCGCAAGCTTCTGTCTCCGCAATATCCCATCTGTGGCACGTTCTGGTGCCCTGCCGGAGGGGGGATTCGGACACGGAGGGCTTCTTCATCAACACCATGACCTCTCCGATGATGCGTGAGTAGTTCACCATAGACCTACGGGTCCATAGTTAGTAACTAGATGGCTTATTCTCTCTCTTGTATATTCAATACAAAGTTCTCCATGATCTTCATGGAGATCTATCCGATGCAATCTTCTTTTGCGGTGTGTTTATCGAGATCCGATGAATTGTGGATTTATGATCAGATTATCTATGAATCTTATTTGAGTTTCTTCTGATCTCTCTTATGCATGATTTCATATCCTTGTAATTCTCTTCAAGTTGTGAGTTTTGTTTGGCCAACTAGATCTATGATTCTTGCAATGGGAGAAGTGCTTGGTTTTGGGTTCATACCATGCGGTGAGCTCACCCAGGGACAGAAGGGGTCGCGAGGCACACATCATGTTGTTGCCATCAAGGGTAAAAAGATGGGGTTTTCATCATTGGTTTGAGATTATCCCTCTACATCATGTCTTCTTGCTTAAGGCGTTACTCTGTTTGCCATGAACTCAATACACTAGATGCATGCTGGATAGCGGTCGATGTGTGGAGTAATAGTAGTAGATGCAGAAAGTATTGGTCTACTTGTCTCGGACGTGATGCCTATATGTATGATCATTGCCTTAGATATTGTCATGACTTTGCGCGGTTCTATCAATTGCTCAACGGTAATTTGTTCACCCACCGTAATACTTGCTATTTTGAGAGAAGCCTCTAGTGAACACTATGGCCCCCAGTGTCTACTCCACACTATATTTTCAGCCTTACACTTTTTACTTCGTTGCACTTTCCGCCTTCAAATCTCACTTTGCAAACAATCTTGAAGGGATTGACAACCCCTTTGAAGCGTTGGGTGCAAGCTTGTTTGTGTTTGCGTAGGTACTATGGACTTGACGAGACCCTCCTTCTGGATCGATACCTTGGTTCTTAAACTGAGGGAAATACTTACTGCTCCTGTGCTGCATCACCCTTTCCTCTTCAAGGGAAAAACCAACGCAAGCCCACCCTCTGCCAACGTGTCAATTTGTGGCGCTGTTGTCTGTGGGATAGCAGATGGCACCTCCGCTTTCAACACACGTACAGATTTGTGAAGATCTCCGCCTTCTTGATCCAGCAAGAGGGGCGAAGAGGTAGCTGAATTCTCCGGCAGCACTTCGCTGTGACGGTCGAAATGTAGCTACGGGGTGTCGAAGTTGTGGAGGGGAGGAGGGTGCACTTTGGCATGAGTGCCAAAAGCCTCTCTCCCCTCCACTATATATAGGAGGGAGGGAGGGGCGGTGCCATAAGAAACTCTAGGGTTTTGGCCGACGCAAGAGGGAGGAGGGAGGGCGAGGGTGATAACCCACAAGTATAGGGGATCAATTGTAGGCTTCCTCGATAAGTAAGAGTGTCGAACCCAACGAGGAGCTAAAGGTAGGACAAATATTCCCTCAAGTTCTATCGACCACCAATACAACTCTACGCACACTTTACGTTCGCTTTACCTAGAACAAGTATGAAACTAGAAGTACTTTGTAGGAGTGATAGGGTAGACTAGCAAGGAATTAAAGAACATGTAAATAAAAACTAGGGGCTGGTAAGAAACAATTACGTGAGTGTGGAAAAGTGGTGGTAGGAGTTGAGGAATTGTCCCTAAGCAATTGACTATGTTACTAGACCGATAGAAAGTTTTATGTGGGAGAGGCCACTGCTAGCATGTCATCCCTTACTTGGAATTCTATGCACTTATGATTGGAACTATTAGCAAGCATCCGCAACTATTAACGTTCATTAAGGTAAAACCCAACCATAGCAATAAGATATATTGGTCCCCCTTCAATCCCGTATGCATCAATTTCTATGCAAGATTGAAGCTTCTGTCACCCTTGCCCTCCAATACATAGTCCTATCAACATACTACTAACCCTATGGTGTGATCCACGCACGCGCTCAAATGATGGGCACCAAAGGACAGCAACATAACCACAAGCAAATTAAACCAATCATATCAATTTATCAATCACCAATAGGACAACGAAAATCTACTCAGACATCATAGGATGGCAACACATCATTGGATAATAATATGAAGCATAAAGCACCATGTTCAAGTAGAGGGTACAACGGGTTGCGGGAGAGTGGACCACTGAATATAGATGGGGGAAGGTGATGGAGTGTTGGTGAAGATGACAGAGGTGTTGTTGTAGATCACCGTCACACGATGATGTCCCGAGCGGCGTTCCGGCGCCGCCGGGAGAGAGGGGGAGAGAGCCCCCTTCTTCTTCTTCTTCCTTGACCTCCTCCCTAGATGGGAGAAGGGTTTCCCCTCTGGTCCATGGTCTCCATGGCGGCGGAGGGGCGAGAGCCCCTCCGTGATTGGATCTCTCTCTCTGTGTCCTTCTGTTTCTGCGCTCCCAGATTTTTCCTTTCACCGTTTCCTGAATTCCTAGAGATCCGTAACTCCGATTGGGCTAAAATGTTAACATAATTTTCTTCCGGATATTATCTTTCTTGCGGCGAAAGAAGGGCCCCATCCGCCTTAGGGATTGGTCACAATCCTGTCAGGCGCGGCCCCACCCCCAGGTTGCGGCTAGGGGCTTGTGACCCCCTCGGGCATCATTTCGCGTTGATTCTTCTTCCCAAGAATCATAAATATTCCAAAAAATCCCCGTAGGTTTTTTATTGCATTTGGACTTCGTTTGGTATGGATAATATGCGAAGCAAAAAACATGCAACAAACAAGAATTGGCACTGGGCACTGGATCAATATGTTAGTCCCAAAAATAGTATAAAAAGTTGCCAAAAGTATATGAAAGTTGTAGAATATTGGCATGAAACAATCAAAAATTATAGATACGACGGAGGCGTATCAGCATCCCCAAGCTTAATTCCTGCTCGTCCTCGAGTAGGTAAATGATAAAAAAGATAATTTTTGATGTGGAATGCTACCTAGCATAATCTTGATCCTATAATCTAATCATGGCATGAATACTAAAACACGAGTGATTCAAAGCAATAGTCTATCATTTGACATAAAGACAATAATATTTCAAGCATACTAACAAAGCAATCATGTCTTCTCAAAATATCATGGCCAAAGAAATTTATCCCTACAAAATCATAGTCTGCTATGCTCCATCTTCCCCACACAACGTATTTAAATCATGTATAACCCCGGTGTTATCCAAGCAATTGTTTCATACTTTAGTGTTCTCAAACTTTTTTAACTTTCACGCAATACATGAGCGTGAGCCATGGACATAGCACTATAGGTGGAATAGAATATGGTGGTTGTGGACAAGACAAAAAGGAGGAGATAGTCTCACATCAACTAGGCGTATCAACGGGATATGGAGATGGCCATCAATAGATATCAATGTGAGTGAGTAGGGATTGCCAGGCAACAGATGCACAAGATCTATAAGTGTATGAAAGATCAAAAGGGAACTAGGGTGTGCACCCAACTTGGTTGCTCACGAAGACCTAGGGCACTTTTGAGGAAGCCGATCATTGGAATATACAAGCCAAGTCTATAATGAAAATTTCACACTAGTATATGAAAGTGACAACATAGGAGACTCTCTATCGTGAAGATCATGGTGCTACTTTGAAGCACAAGTGTGGTAAAGGATAGTAGCATTGTCCCTCTCTCTTTTCTCTCATTTTTTTATTAATTTTTTTCCTCTTTTTTTGGTGGGCTTCTTTGGCCTCTTTTTTTATTTGTGCTTCATTGGCCTCTTTTATTACTTCCTCACATGGGACAATTCTCTAATAATGATGATCATCACACTTTTATTTACTTACAACTCGATATTTAGAACAAAATATGACTCTATATGAATGCCTCCGGCGGTGTACCGGGATGTGCAATGATCTAGCATAGCAATGACATAAAAAACGGACAAGCCATGAAAACATCATGCTAGCTATCTTACGATCATGCAAAGCAATATGACAATGATGGTGCGTGTCATAATAAACGGAATGATGGAAGTTGCATGGCAATATATCTCGGAATGGCTATGGAAATGCCATAATAGGTAGGTATGGTGGTTGTTTTGAGGAAGGGTATATGGTGGTGTAATGCACCGGCGAAAGTTGCGCGGTACTAGAGATGCTAGCAATGGTGGAAGGGTGAGAGTGTGTATAATCCATGGACTCAACATTAGTCATTAAGAACTCACATACTTATTGCAAAAGTCTATTAGTTATCGAAACAAGGAACTACACACATGCTCCTAAGGGAAGGATTGGTAGGAGTTAACCATCGCACGATCCCGACTTTCACACAAAGGATGACAATCAATAAATAAATCATGCTTCGACTTTGTCACATAACGGTTCACCATACGTGCATGCTACGGGAATCACAAATCTTAACACAAGTATTTCTACGAATACACAATTACTCACTTAGCATGACTCTAATATCACATCTTCATGTCGCAAAACTATTGCAAGGAATCAAACATATCATATTCAATGATCTACAAGTTTTATGTAGGATTTTATGACTAACCATGTGAATGACCAACTCCTCTTAACTCTCTAAATAGGTATAAGTGAAGAATGAGAGTTTCATACTTTCCTCAAAAGATATGCCCCGCTCTAACAAATATAAGTGAAGCAAAAGAGCATTCTACAAATGGCGGTTTTCTATGTGTAGGGAAATAGGCAATCCAAACTTCAAATGATATAAGTGAAGCACATGAATCATTCTATAAAGCCATACTCAAAAGATATAAGTGAAGTGAAAGAGCATTCTATAAATCAACCAAAGACTATCTCATAATAGCATGGTGCATAAAAGAAAAAGGAAAAATAAACACAAAAGACGCTCCAAGCATTTGCACATATCATGTGATGAATAAAAATATAGCTCCGAGTAAAATTACCGATAGATTGTAGACGAAAGAGGGGATGCCTTCCAGGGCATCCCCAAGCTTAGGCTCTTGCCTCTCCTTATTCCTTCATCCATCATGGTCTCACCCAAAACTTTAAAACATCAATCACACAAAACTCAACAAAACCTTCGTGAGATCCGTTAGTATAATAAAGTAAATCACCACTTTAAGTACTTTTGTGAACTCATTCCAAATTCATATTAGCATTATATCTACTCTTATCCAACTTCACCATGGTTCATACCCCCCGATACTACCCATAGATTCATCAAAATAAGAGAACAATGCATAGAAAACAGAATCTGTCAAAAACAGAATAGTCTGTAGTAATCTGAACACATACCATACTTATGATACTCCAAAAAATCTGAAAAATTATGAAAATTAGGGCAATTTGCATATCAATCAGCACAAAAAAGAATCAACTCAAAATCTCTTTCTGGATAGGAATTAAAAATAATTTCGTGAGCACAAAGTTTCTATCTTTTTTAGTATGATCAAACAACTATCACCCAAACTAATCAGAAAGGATTTACTTGGCACATTATTTTTATAATACAATGGAATTGTACAATGGGATAATTATTTTTGAGAGAAACTTCAATGAAAAATTCTACATTGTTTCGATGAGCATGAACACAAGTGTTCAAGGTCGACCCTTACTTCCGCAATGCATCACCTTTCAATCGCTTCTATTTTTTAAAAAGTTTTAAGTTCCCCTCTATATTTTTTGTTTTTAAACTAAACAAAATCACTCAACAGAAATAAATGACTCTCTAAAATTTCCGGGTTGTCTCCGAGGCAGCACTTTCTTCAAAGCCATTAAGCTAGGCATAAAGTGCTCAAGTAATGGATCCACCCGAATCCCAAGGTATATCAAAGCCAATTTTAATTAACAATGATTTGTAATTTAGTAGTGATCACAAGGTAACATATATCATGCAATGACGAAGTCCAACTCTCTTCCTATGCATTGGCATGTCATAAAAGAACAATTCATGCACATCAAGTAAAGGCCAATACATAGCATAAGCAGTTTCTTGCAATTTTATCGTATTGGAAACATAGAGAGGTGGAGATGTAGTTCCTCTCTCATAATAATTGCAAGTAGGAGTAGCAAACACATGCATATTATATTCATCAAAATCATCATGTGTAATAGTAGAAGGTAACTCATCTATGTAATCCCTAATAAGAGCAAACTTGTCCGATGTGTAGTTGGGAGAGTTCAAAAAGATAATAGGACTATCATAAGTGGGTGCGATAGCAACAATTTCATGTTTAACATAAGGAACTATAGCAAGTTCATCTTCATAAGCATAATTCATAATGGCATCATGGCCACAAGCATAGCAAGCATCAAGTTCATCAAAAGGGGATATTTCAAACGAATCCAAGGGATCATAGCAATCAACATAGCATTCATCCTTCGGTAAGAACGAAGGGAAATTAAACAATGTATGCCTTGAAGAGTTACTCTCATTAGATGGTGGGCACGGGTAGCTAGTCCGCTCTTCCTCCTTTTGTCCTTCCCTCTCCTCGTCATCTTTTTCATCTAATGAGCTCACGGTTTCAACATTTTCTTCTCCCATAGTTTCCTGCAAAATATTAGTCTCTTCTTGGGCAGCGAAGAATTTCTCCATAAATCGATAAATATGGGCATTATATTCATAATTAGTATAACAATAACGAAGCATAACCAAATTTTCAGATCGGTAAGCATCATCATCATTATCATCACACCCTTTAAATAGAGCTTCAATTTCATAAGCACCCATAAAAGCAACAAACTCTTCTATTTGTTCCACATCATAGTAATCATATATACCATTAGCATAAGAATCGAATGTTTCATTAGAATTTAATTTGCAAGAAAAGGGATGGTGTTTAACCATCATCCTAGAGCAACAAGTAATATCATATCTCGAGCATAGCTCCCAAGCATACCATTTCAACAAATGAATTTGATCCCATAATAGTTTCCCTTTTTGAGTCAAGCGATAATCCCTAAAGTATTCATGTTGATCCAACGTGTATCCCATTATATAATTTAATGGGGTTTTCTCATGATTATTAAAGAAGTGCATAATATTTTCCACATAACGAGCATCGAGGGTTTTAGGAGGTTCCCCATCTCCATGAGTAGAAAGTACACCTAATTTTTTTTGGTATTCCGTGTTCCATATCCGTAACTAAATATAGAGAACAACTTAGAACAAAAAATAAATATACTTAGTGATAAAGCCAACAAGCACACACGAGAATAATCACCCCACGCTATTGCTCCCCAGCAACGGCACCAGAAAAAGGTCTTGATAACCCACAAGTATAGGGGATCAATCGTAGCCTTTCTCGATAAGAAAGAGTGTCGAACCCAATGAGGAGCTAAAGGTAGGACAAATATTCCCTCAAGTTCTATCGACCACCGATACGACTCTACGCACACTTTACGTTCGCTTTACCTAGAACAAGTATGAAACTAGAAGTACTTTGTAGGAGTGATAGGATAGGCTAGCAAGAAAGTAAAGAACAAATAAATAAAAACTAGGGGCTGGTAAGAAACAATTACATGAGTGTGGAAAAGTGGTGGTAAGAGTTGCAGAATTGTCCCTAAGCAATTGACTATGTTACTAGATCGATAGCAAGTTTTATGTGGGAGAGGCCACTGCTAGCATGTCATCCCTTACTTGGAATTCTATGCACTTATGATTGTAACTATTAGCAAGCTTCCGCAACTACTAACGTTCATTAAGGTAAAACCCAACCATAGCAATAATATATATTGGTCCCTTTCAATCCCGTATGCATCAATTTCTATGCTAGGCTGAAGCTTCTGTCACCCTTGCCCTCCAATACATAGTCCTATCAACATACTACTAACCCTATGGTGTGATCCACGCGCGCGCTCATATGATGGGCACCAAAGGACAGCAACATAACCACAAGCAAATTAAACCTATCATAGCAATTCATCAATCACCAATAGGACAATGAAAATCTACTCAGACATCATAGGATGGCAACACATCATTGTATAATAATATGAAGCATAAAGCACCATGTTCAAGTAGAGGGTACAGCGGGTTGTCGGAGAGTGGACCGCTGAATATAGATGGGGGATGGTGATGGAGGTGTTGGTGAAGATGACAGAGGTGTTGGTGTAGATCGTCGTCACACGATGATGTCCCGAGCGGCGTTCCGGCGCCGCCGGGATAGAGGGGGAGAGAGCCCCCTTCTTCTTCTTCTTCCTTGACCTCCTCCCTAGATGGGAGAAGGGTTTCCCCTCTGGTCCATGGTCTCCATGGCGGCGGAGGGGCGAGAGCCCCTCCGAGATTGGATCTTTCTCTTTGTGTCCTTCTGTTTTTGCACTCCCAGATTTTGCCTTTCACCGTTTCTTAAATTCCCGGAGATTTGTAACTCCGATTGGGCTGATATTTCAACACGATTTTCTTCTGGATATTATCTTTCTTGTGGCAAATAAAGGGCCCCAACCGCCTAAGGGATTGGTCACAAGCCTGCCAGGCGCGGCCCCACCCCCAGGCCACGGCTAGGGGCTTGTGACCCCCTCGGGCATCGTTTCGCGTTGATTCTTCTTCCCAAAAATCATAAATATTCCAAAAAAATCCCCGTAGGTTTTTTATTGCCTTTGGACTTCGTTTGGTATGGATAATCTGCGAAACAAAAAACATGCAACAAACAGGAACTGGCACTAGGCACTGGATCAATATGTTAGTCCCAAAAATAGTATAAAAAGTTGCCAAAAGTATATGAAAGTTGTAGAATATTGGCATGAAACAATCAAAAATTATAAATACGACGGAGACGTGTCAGGGGGCAGCGCCATAGGAAACCCTAGGGTTTCGGCCGGTGCAAGAGGGAGGAGGGAGGAGTCCTCCTCCAATTCCACTTGGAAGGAGGAGTCCTTCGTTCCCCAATTCGGATGGGCCCCTCTCCTTGCCTTTTCTTGCACTTTGGATTTCCTAGGCCTTCTTGGGCTGGCCACCAGCCCACTAGGGGCTGGTGCGCCACCCTTGGGCCCCTTTTGGTCTTCTCCCGGGTGAGTGGCCCCTCCCGGTAGAACTCCGGAACCCATTCGCCATTTCCGATACTTTACCGGTAATGCCCGAAAACTTTCCGGAATTCAAATGTATACTTCCTATATATCAATCTTTGTCTCCGTACCGTTTTGGAAGCCCTCATGATATCTGGGATCTCATCTGGGACTCCGAACAACATTCAGTTACCAACATCAATAATTCAACTATACCGAAAACGTCACCGAACCTTAAGTGTGCAGACCATGCGGGTTCGAGAACTATGTAGACATGACCGTGACACTCTCTGGTCAATATCCAACAGCGGGACCTGGATGTCCATATTGGATCCTACATATTCTACGAAGATCCTATCGGTTGGACCTCTATGTGAAGGATTCACACAATCCGTATATCATTCCCTTTTTCCTTCGGTATGTTACTTGCCCGAGATTCGATCATCGGTATCGCCATACATATTTCAATCTCGTTACCGGCAAGTCTCTTTACTCGTTCTGTAATACAAGATCTTGTGGCTAACTCTTTAGTCACATTGCTTGCAAGGCTTGTTTGTGATGTTGTATTACCGAGTGGGCCCCCAGATACCTCTCTATCATACAGGGTGACAAACCCGAGTCTTAATCCGTGCCAATTCAACGAACACCTTCGGAGATAACTGTGGAGCACCTTTATAGTCACCCAGTAACGTTGTGACATTTGATACACACAAGGAATTTCTCCGGTGTCAGTGAGTTACATGATCTCATGGTCATAGGAATGTATACTTGACATGCAGAAAACAATAACAACAAAATAACATGATCACATGCTACATTTATAGTTTGGGTCTTGTCCATCACATTATCCTCCGAATGATGTGATCCTGTTATCAAGTGAGAACACTTGTCTATGGCTAGGAAACCTTAACCATCTTTGATCAACGAGCCAGTCAACTAGAGGCTTACTAGGGACAACATTTTGTCTATGTATCGACACATTTATTTATGTTTCCATTCAATACAGTTATAGCACGGATAATAAGAAGTTATCTTGAAATAGGAAATATAATATTAAGTATTTTATTATTGCGTCTAGGGCATATTTCCAACACTTACAATCCCACTTACTCGGACGTTAGCACGAAGCGCCGAGCTGGCATCATACACCAACTTGCTGGCCTCATACGCCTCCTTGGTTCGCATCATCATCTACTCGGCCTGGATCATGGCCTCCTTACCGGCTCCAGTTTGGTATTCTGGGACACAGTGCAGATAGAACACATATATTGGAGAAATCGGCACTACAGGTGAAGTCATAGGAGTTACCGGAGGTTGTTCAATCGATGCTGGAGTAACAATGTTTGAACTCGCTGGAGGGGCATTCGACGGTGGGATCTCAAGCCCAGTTTTGGCTCGGGACGAGTCACCAAGTTCCAAAGGCAACTCAGCAGTCGACTGGTGTAGTTCATCGTCGTCTTCCAAATGGATGACATCTGCAGCTGTCAGTCGGCAATGTTAGTCAGTCCAGTCGACCAATTTTTCCAGAAAACAGAATAGAATGAATAACTGTTATACATTGTTGGGAGGTGACTACGTATGTAGCATCCAAGTCCATGTGATCCTCTTCATCTCTAGGAGGCTACGTCACCGTGGTAGCAGCCCTGACAAGTAAATTCCACTCTAACATCAAAAGGCATGAAATTTCACAACGACAAAAGGAAGGAAGTAAACACTCACGCTGAAGCGACTTGCACATCGATCCTCATTCGGGGCAGAGCCTTCCGAGGTTTGGGCTGTTTTGCAGCCTTCTCTGCCGACTCAGTCGTTGCGGCTCGATCATGATATATATTGCTTGTTCTTGGCACCAGGGTCTCGCTTGGGGCAACCGCCCGATCTTGGTGATGCTTGGATCGAGACTCGTTGCGCGGAGGAGACTGGATCTCTTCTTCACTCCCCTCCGAGTCGTCTTCACTCCCCTCGCTTCACAACCGTGTAGTCACTGTCCGTGCTGCCGCCTTCGCTCTCTCCATCGGCGTCAAGTTGCTCTCCATTTGGCACAGGTGAATACAAAGTTAGTCGGTTGCAGATTCGATCACTCGACAAAGATATGAAAGTAATCGGCAACGAAATGACTCACCATGTTTGGTGGTTGTTCTCAGTAGAGAAGGGCAATACCCATTTGGCTCCCAGCGGATTGTAGCAAGCCCCAGTGATGCTTTTGAGCCACTAAGCCATGGTTTCTTTGGAGACCTCCTCTGGGTGCGACCAAGTGGAGTCCTCAGGACCTGAATAATGCCACATGGCGTGGTCCCTTCCTTGAAGAGGTTGGATGCGCCGACTGAGAAATGTCTCAAGCAGGTCCATCCGAGTCACCCCGCCACGGATCAGATCTACGAACGCATTCACCAGAATTCCTACCTAGACCTTCTCCTCCTCTAACACCGCCAGCGTTCTGGGAGCAGCAAGTCGCTCCAAAGTGAAGGGGGGAAGACCAGTTGACATATTTGAGGCTACGACGTCTTTGCAATAAAACCAAGTCGATTGCCAGCCTCAGACGGATTCAGGGAGAGTCATTTGCGGATATGCACTCCTACTCCTCTTCTGGATCCCCGAACCACCACACAGTTGGATGTCGTTGGTTCTACTATCCTTAGGATTGGCTTTCTTTACTAACTAAGAACGTACAGTGAAGATATGCTTGAATAGTCCCCAATGAGGAGAACAACCCAAGAAACACTCGCACAATGTTATGAACCCAACAAGGTGTGCAATAACATTCACAGGAAGGTGATGGAGTTGAGCACCAAAAAAGTTTAAGAATCCGTGGATGAATGAGTGGGGAGGCAAAGAAAAACCTCACTCTATGTGGGTGAGGAGGAGGACTCTCTCACCTTCGCGCGGCTCCGGCTTGACTCCCCCTCCGAAAACCTCCATGATTCGGCGGCTATCAAACCGTGTAGACGAGGTTCAGGACGTTCGCCTCCTTGAAGGTTGATGGGAGGAAATCCCCCTGGATCCAGCCTGGCGGCACCTCAGCTCGAGCGCCCGACGGCTTCTTGGCGTTTCCTCCCTTCTTGGCCCACTCAAGTTTTCCCGTCTTTGACTTCAACATTTCGATGATGGTGGCAGAGATAGATCTAAGCGGCACTTGAGAGACAGAGGAGATGGAGAAAAAAAGGGGATTGAGAAGGAGCATTGTTCCAACCCTAGCGTCGGCTCGTTTTATATCCGCCCGAGTGAGTTGTTGACCTATGGACCCACAAATCTCTGTATATCCCGATACGAGAGGGAGCACGATACATGGCAATAGGGGTGGCGCGATAATCGATGCATCGGGCTCTCATTTACCTCGGTTGTTGCATCATCACCGCACAACACACGCTTTCCAATTTTTCGAATCCCGTGAAATCCGGACATGTTGAAGCGACCCGTCATATCAAAGGAACATGTTGGTCACTCGGACTAGTTTTCGCTTTCAAATTCACTCGGATGCATTTCAGGATAGAATCGACCAGTGTTAACGGCAAATACTTCAATCAACGTCCATTTCTGCCAAGCCTCAATATGCATTCGGAGTTTGGCATATTTTGACAGAATCTGCATCGACTCCTTTCCCACTCGAACCCCGATCCATTCGGTGGTTAATGATGGGGATATGTACCTATGGTTGGGTCATAGGCTTGACCTACTTGTCCTACCCAATGACACAACATTAAAGACTTCAAGATTTCAAGGAAGGTTCCAACTGACTCGCCATGGATCACTCGGTAGAACATCCACTCGATGACTTTATCCCTCCACTCGACAAAAGACTTCCACTCGGAAGAATTAGTAGACAGTCGACCGCAGAAGTTCGGGAGCCACCCTAGAGAGACCAACAAGCAGGCATTCGACTAGTCGCCATAAGTAACATTTATTACGTACGTTATCAGTAATGCACACCTTTGTCTTTATTAATCGAACCCTTGGTTACCTGGGACTTGTTGAGGGGTAGCACATTCTATATAAGCCACCCCTCCCCTCTAGCACAAGGGTTTGCACCCCTTGTAACACACACACTCCACACGACAAGAGCTCCATGGCACTAAGACATAGGGATGTTACCTCTACGAGAGGGGCCTAAACTCATACTTTGTGTGTACAAGTTTGTCGTAGCTAGGACTTTGCCCTCTCGTTTCATACCCCTCACCTCTACTGACAGGTTCGTTCCCACGACAATAATTTCCCTAGATACTATTACTATCATTGCCATGCTAGTTGTCTTGTTTCTTTCGCTATGTATCGCTGCCTACCACCTGTTAAATATCAGCCTCCCAACATTGCCATGAAAACCTCTAATCTTTCCACTACCCAGCAAATCTTATTTGGCTATGTTATTGCTTGCTCAGCCTTTTGATAGCATTGCTAGTTGCAGGTGCATGTGCCTTCATGTGAAAACATGGGTTCCTTGTTATATACCATATAATTGCTATTTAAGTTAATGCACCTATATACTTGGTAAAAGGTGGAAGGCTTGACCTTCTAGCCTGGTGTTTTCTTTCACCTTTGTCGCCTTAGTTTCGGATACCGGTGTTATGTTCCATAAATGGGCACTCCTAACATGCTTGGGGTTGTTATGGGGACCCCCTAGAATTTCGTTTTGGGATAAAACTTGTTTGGCAAGGCCCAACATTGGTACTATATTTGCCCAACATAATAATATTGAACACCGTTAAAAAGCATAGGGTGTCATGAACCCAAGGAGTAATTCAACATAATATAGGGGGCCAATGCTGCTGGTGATGGTCCAAACTAGAGCCGTTTGCGGGGCGAACCCTGGGCAACTCGGGAGATTTCTATCACGCCACCATATGCTGTAATTATCCGTCGTGTCCTGAGAACAAGATACGCGGCTCCTATCTGAATTGTCGACACACCGGGCGGCCTTGCTGGACTTGTTTTACCTTTCTCGAGCGTCTCGTGCATGGTATTCCGAGGATACTTTGGGCTATCGCGAGGTTGAGATTTTACAATATGAACCCGAGGAAAACACGGGTTTTCCCTGATCGAGGTTATTCCGGCGCAGCGTGTGGTATTTGTGATGGACTAGTTGGAGCACCCCTGCTGGGTTAAATAATTTGGAAAGCCGTGCCCACGGTTATGTGGCAAACTTGGAAACTTTGTTTAACATCCGGTTCTAGATAACTTGAAGTAAACTTAATTAAAATATGCCAACTGTGTGCGTAACAGTGAGTGTCTCTTCTCGTGAGTTCTGCATCCGGAAGAGGACACAGTGGGGTTATGACTGAGTTAAGTAGGTGTTCAGGATCATTCATCTAATCATTATTAGTTCACGTCCGATTATGCGTAGATCATCCCCCTTTTATTCTTGTCTCGTAAGTTAGCCACCTCAAATAAATGCTTAGTCGCTTGTTGCAGCCTCACCACTTAACCATATCTCACCCATTAAGCTTTGCTAGTCTTGATACCTTTGGAAATGAGATTGCTGAGTCCGTGTGGCTCATAGATTACTACAATAACAGTTGCAGGTACATGTAAAGAGTTCCTTTGATGTGAGCGCGATGATTGTTATGTTTGGAGTTTTTGTTTCTTCTTCTTCATCGATCTAGGATGGGTTCCAGGCCGGCAGCCTAGGATAGCTAGCATGGACGTCGTTCTTTTTATCGTTTGTTTTCGTCTGTAGTCGGGCCCTGCACTTCTACATGGTGATTGAATATGGTATTGTATTGATGTGATCTTGATGTAGCTTGTGGCGAGTGTAAGCCAATTCCATATACTCGTTTGTTCAGTACATGTACTTGTAACGATATCCATTCTTGCAAAATGAGGATATGCGCTTCTATCCCTCTCAAGGCCCTCGCGTCAAAATAAGGATAGGATCACATCTTGGGCGTTACAAGTTGGTATAAGAGCAGTACTGTTGGGGATATTATCCCGCCGTATTACCCTCTTTAAGGGGTCGTGTCAAAACGATGGCGGCTCAATATTCATATTCAAGATGGGCCCTGACCCATGAAGAAGAAGGCACGATGCGGTTGCTAGCGAGAGACGGTTGCGGCCCAAGACACGAAGATGGCGCCTCATGGCCCATAAGGGAGAAGGATCGCGAGAGGTTTCCTTGCTTAAGGAGCAAGGCGAGTTAGAGATATACGTGGTGACGAGTCATGGTATGGCCCGGACTCTTGTAAACCTAGAGCCTTGACCTGTATATAAAGGCGAGTCTCTAGGTCTGGTAGACTTAAGTTACAATCAATCGAGAGATAGGTCAGGGGAAACCGCACCCTTGTAATCGATTTCCACATCAATATACACTGAGGAGGACGTAGGCTTTTACCTCGACCAGAGGACCCGAACCTGGGTAAACTCTCTCTCGTTCCCGATCAACCCCTTTGAGTCGCCACATAGTTGTGATGGCTTCACCGTTAAGTCCATTCATGAGGACATCTGTCGTGACAAAACCATGACAGTTTGCGCCCACCATGGGGCCTCCGCACAATGGAGTTGAGTCCTCAAAGGGATCCCTTCCAGAGTTCGGGAGCTACGCGGTTGGTCTCATGACTAAGAGCCTCCACGGAAAATTCCACATCGACAATTCAAGCTCGGGCCCCGAGGACGGTTCAATTGAATCAGGTTACGGTCCCCTTCGACATGATTCACGTCTTCATCGACAAGACCGGAACACCCGTCCCCGAGCTGGACGGCTACACCAACATCGTCGAGCCCACTCGGTTCATCCAACTTGCCAAGCTTCAGATCGAGCGGCGCCACGTCTTTGTTGGTTTTACACAGGGGGTTAGCCTGCCGAATGAGCCAGCGACCGGTGGAGAGACTCGTGTTATCTCAGATGGCGAGTCATCCATGGGGGACAGATATTAGATATGCCCTCTCTACGAGGGTAGGCTTGGGGGCTTTCCAGAGCCGATGATTGCTGAAGGACGACAAGAACCACCTCGCCAAGTTGCCATCTACATGGCAGGGGCAGCGATGGCCCAGAATCAGCCAGATGCGGCAACTTCCAATGGACCAGCGGGTTTGAAAAAATGCAGGCCTAGCCATGACGGATCTGATGGTCGAGATGTCAAAACTCGTGGTAGTCATCGTTGATGTCTACTACACAACCCTCTTCTTGTAGACTCGTGTTGGGTCTCCAAGCGCAGAGTTTTGTAGGATAGTAGCAAATTTCCCTCAAGTGGATGACCTAAGGTTTATCAATCCGTGGGAGGCATAGGATGAAGATGGTCTCTCTCAAGCAACCATGCAATCAAATAAGAAAGAGTCTCTTGTGTCTCCAACACACCCAATACAATGGTAAATTTTATAGGTGCACTAGTTCGGTGAAAAGATGGTGATACAAGTGTAATAAGGATGGTAGATATAGGTTTTTGTAATCTAAAAATATAAAAATAGCAAGGTAACAAATAGTAAATGGTGAGAAAAACATTGTATAAATGCTTCGAAACAAGGCCTAGGGTCCATACTTTCACTAGTGAAAGTTCTCTCAACAATACTAACATAGTTGAATCATATATAAATCCCTCACGTGTGACAAAGAGTTCACCCAAAGTCACAAATACTGGGGAACAAACGAAGAAACAATTGTAGGGTACGAAACCACCTCAAAGTTGTCTTTTCTGGTCAATCTTATGAGCTATCCCTATAAGTGTCACGAACATCTCTAGAGTTCGTACTAAAATAACACCTTATGATACACACCAACCAAAACCCTAATGTCACCTAGATACTCCAATGTAACCACAAGTACCCATGGGCATGATTATACGATAAGCATCACATAATTTCAGATTCATCATGTTCAATCCAACACAAAGAACTTCAAAGAGTGCACCAAAGTTTTTATCGGAAAGTCAAGCAAAAACATGTGCCAACCTCTATGCATAGATTCCCAAGGTCACGGAACCCGCAAGTTGATCATCAAAACATACATCAAGTGGATCAATAGAACACCCCATTGTCTCCACAGATATCACATCGCAAGACATACATAAAGTGTTCTAAAATATTTAAAGACTCAATCCGATAAGAAAACTTGAAAGGGAAAACTCAATTCATGACAAGAAGATAGAGAGGGGAAAACTCCATATGATTCATCTATATTAATAAAGCTCGTGATACATCAAGATCGTGTCATCTCAATAACATGATAGAGAGATTGAACACATAGCTACTAGTACATACCCTCAGCCCAGAGGAGGATTACTCACACATTATCATGATGAGAAAGAGAGATTTGTTGATGGAGAGGTGCAGCCCCGAAGAGATGGAGGCGATGGCGGCCACGACACCGACGACGGGCGGCGGCGGTGGCGACGAGTGGAGGCCCCTTGCCCCTCCTTCTTCCTTGGTCTTGGTGCTGCACTGGAGGATCATCTCCCCTTCTTGGCGGCTGCCAAGGTTGAGGCAAATTCGTGGCTCTTGGTGGCTCTACCAAAATTAGGGTTTTTCTCTTGTTATATGTGTCTCTATGGTGCTCTATGGCCCTCCGATGGATGGACCCTTGATTCAATGGCTCTCGGGCACCTCTAGAACCTTCCTAGGGGATCCTCACATCCCTCATCAGTCTCCAAAGTCATGGCTTGGCCGAATATATCACATATGCTAAGAGTTGGACTCAATCACGTCAACAATTTTCGTGATCCCGTAATCAGATATTTTCCTTCGGTAAATCGGGTCTCTAGGCCGCATATGGACTCCATTTTGGACGAACTTGTAGTCCAGCATCATTTCCATATAGTTACCCACACTTCCCTAGTTTTTTCTTTTTCCATTTGATGCCGTCTTCGGGGGTCAAACTAACAATCTCTAAAAACTGTTTGTGAACAGATTTCAGGAGAGTTAGAGTCCTCCCCCAACAAGACTCCTTTTGCTTTTTTCGACAATTTCTAATTAATTCCTACAAATCTAAGTGTGAAACAAGAACTTCTGCAACTTTGCAACCATTAATAGGTTAGTCCCAAAAAATAATATAAATTTGTAGTGAAATGATTGTAAAACATCCAAGAATGATAATATAACAGCATGGAACAAGGAAAAATTATAGATGCGTTGGAGACGTATCAGCATCCCCAAACTTAATTCCTGCTTGTCGTTGAGTAGGTAAATGATAAAAACAGAATTTTTGATGTGGAATGCTGCGTAACATGTTCATAAAATTATTTTCTTCTTTGTATAGCATGGACATTTGGACTTATACGTGATTCAAATCAATAGTCTAGTTTTAACATAATGACTTCAATACTCAAGCATGTCAACAAGCAACCATGTCTTTCAAAATATCAACACTAAAGAAAGTTATACCTAGCCCATCATGCTCAATCATTGATCCATTCATGAAACACACTCAAATATTAGCTATGCCCAATGCTCAAGTATGATCATAGTGTTCCCTAGTTGGTGCTTATAAGAGAAGATGGAGACTCAAAGCAAAAATAAAAATTGCATAAAGTAAATAGATAGGCCCTTCGCAGAGAGAAGTAGGGATTTGTAGAGGTGCCAGAGCTCAAGGATTAAATTGAGAGGAAAAAATATTTTGACTAGCATGCTTTTCGTGTCAACGAAAACGACAAAGTAGCTCACAATACTTTCCATGCTAGATACATTATAGGCGGTTCCCAAACAGAATGGTAAAGTTTTTACTCCCCCTCCACCAATCAATCACACTCCACGACGAGCCGAATCCACGGATACCCTCCATACCAACAACATTCCTGGGGGAGTTCTGTTTCATTATATTTGATTTGATTTTTGAGCATGGAACTGGGCATCCTGAATACCAGCCACTTTCTTGTGAATGATAGCGAATCAAAACATATAGTGAGAATAACCCACCTAGCATGGAAAAATATTGGATACTACCCACCATTTCATGAGCGCTACGGGCACACAAAAGAGAAATTTTATTTTGACAATTTAGAGATGGCACATACAAACTTGCTTGGAACGGCATGGAAATACCGCATATAGGTAGGTATGATGGACTCATGAGGCAAAACTTAGTTTAAGGATTTTGGATGCACAAGTAGTATTTCTGCTTAGTACAAATGAAGACTAGCAAATAGATTGGGAAGCAATCAAACCAAGAAATGAAAATTCACATAAGTGAGCATTGAGTCATAACTAACACTGAATAAAGCACCACAATAGGATGTAACTTCATTGCATAACTATTGACTTTCGTGCATGCATAGGGAATCACAAATCATAACACCAATATTCCTACTTAAAGCATAATTACTCACTAACACGACTCACATATTACTATCATCATGTTTCAAAACTATTAAAAAGAATCAAGTTTAATTTGTCCCATGATCTTCATGAAAGTTTTTATTATATCCCTCTTGGATATCTATTAATTTGGGACTAGTTTCATATATTGCTATTTCCCTTTCTACATGATCAAACCAATTTAAAGGAAGCACAAGATCATAAATATTTCATCTCTCAAAAAGGTATAAGTGAAGCATTAGAGGAAATGGCAAGCTACTCACAAAAGATATAAGTGAAGTTCAATGAGTAGTCAAGCAATTAAGGAGCTATGTGAGGACTCTCTCTCCCTCAAAAAATATATATTCAGATCTGATTATTTTATTTAAACAGCAAGCAAAATAAAAATAGCACTCCAAGAATAGAACACATCATGTGAATGAATAGAAATTTAGGCTCAACATAGGCTAACTGATAGTTGACGAACAGAGGTGGGATGCATAGCATCCCCAAACTTAGATGCTTGAGAGTTCTTGAAATATTTAGTTGGGATGCCTTGGGCATCCCCAAGCTTGAGCTTTTGTATCTTTTTCAATCCTCTCGTATCCTGGTTTCACCTATTCTCAAAAACTTCATCCACACAAAACTTGAAAAGAACCCGTAAGATAGGTTGGTGCACATAATAATAAATCAACTCTTTATGTACTGCCAAGACAAATTACATAATAATTGCAAACATCATCTATTGTTTACTATCATTTCCACAATATATATATATATATATATCAATATAGGCTATGGAAACTATAGGATAAGTAGATAAGAAAACTATAACAACAATCTGTCCAAACAGAACAATCTGTAGAAATTTATGAAAATAGTGTACTTCTTTAACTCAAACAATTATTAAACTTTCGGACATGCTATAAAATTTATATGAAAACCCCATGTCAAAATTTTAGAAAATTACCACATTCCAGTAAAATATGAAAATTCAAACACTATAGCACCACTTTCTATTTTTACACAACACCAACCAAAGCATGCAATGCAAGCATCCTAATGCAATTCTTGGAACTTTTTATTGAAGAAACAAGATTATAAATAAAACATAACAGAGAACAAAAAAATAAAATGACTCTCCAAGCAAAACTCATATTATGTGGTGAATAAAAATATAGCCCCAAGTAAGATATACCGGTAATGTTGAAGACGAAAGAGGGGATGCCTTCCGGGGCATCCCCAAGCTCATGCGCTTGAGTCTTCCTTGGATATTACCTTGGGGTGCCTTGGGCATCCGCATGCTTAGCTTCTTGTAACTCCTTATTCTCCTCATATCGGTGTCTCACCCAAAACTTGAAAACTTCAATCACACAAAACTTAATGGAACTTCGTGACATGGGTTTGTACAATAAATAATGATCATTCACTTAGGTACTGTCAAGACAAGATTCATATTTTTTCTCACATAATAACTACTGTGTTCTATCATTCCCTTAATTTATATCACTGAATATAAGCTATGGTAACACTAAAACAAGCAAACTATGCATGCAAAACAGAATCTGACAAAAACAGAATAGTGTGTGAAGATTTGTAGTCTAACTATACTTCCCTGTCTCAAACAATTCTGACAAATTAGGAAAGCCTGAAGAATTTGTATATCAATACCATGTAAAAAATTCAGAAGTTTTTGAGGCTCCAGTAAAATCACATAATTCATCTACTGGACGCAAAACTTTCTGTTTTTGCACAGAGTCAAACAAACAAGTTTCCACATTATCCCAAAGGCTTTACTTGGCACTTTATTGAAATGTAAGGCATCAAACATGGTTACTACACTAGATTAATCATGTGAAACCAAACAGAAAGTAAAAGTGTTGGGTTGTCTCTCAACAAGCGCTTTTCTTTAAAGCCTTTTAGCTACGCATGATGAAGAATGATGCTCACATTGGAATAATAATTATAGCATGCAAAAGAGCATCATGAATCTCATGAAAAGCACATTTAAGTCTAACCCACTTCCTATGCATAGGGATTTATGGGAGCAAGAATCAACTAGCATAGGAAGGCAAAACAAGCATAACTTCAAAACTTTGAACACGTAGAGAGGAAACTTGATATTATTGCAATTCCTGCAAGCATATGTTCCTCCCTCATAATAATTTTCAGTAGCATCATGAAGGAATTTCACAATATAACCAGCACATACAACATTCTTTTCATGATCTACAAGCATAAAAATTTTACTACTCTCCACACAAGAAAAATTCTTCTCATGACTAATAGTGGGAGTAAACTCAACGAAATAAGTATCATGAGGTACTTGATTGACATAACCACTTTGAATATTAAAATCATGATAACAAGCTTCATGGTTACCATCAATCTTTATAGCATACATGTCATTGCAATAATCATCATACATAGGAGGCATGCTATCATCATAATATTTTTTCTCATCTAAACTTGGGGGACTAAAATATCATATTCATCAAGCATAGCATCCCCAAGATTGTGGCTTTGCATATCATTAGCATCATGAATATTCAGAGGATTCATACTAACAATATTGCTATCATGCTCATCACTCAAAGATTTAGTGCCAAACATTTTAATAACTTCTTCTAACACTTGAGCACATTTTTCCTTTCCATCATTTTCAGGAAAGACATTGAAAAGATGAAGCATATGAGGCAACCTCGATTCCATTTTTTTTGTAGTTTTCTTTTATAAAACCAAACTAGTGAAAGACAAGAAACTAAAAGATTTAATTGCAAGATCTAAAGATATACCTTCAAGCAGTCAACCCCCCTCGACAACGGCGTCACAAAAGAGCTTCGTTGACGGGATGTGAGTGTCGCTTACCTAACCTCCCCGGCAACGGCGCCAGAAAAAAGCTTGATGTCTACTACACAACCATCTTCTTGGAGACTCGTGTAGGACAGTAGCAAATTTCCCTTATCATGCTCTGTTCGGGCGGGCGGCTTACAACCACTTCATGGCTCGGCCTTGCTACGTGTATCTCAAGCTTAAAATGCCCGGTCTTAAAGGTACCATCACAGTCAATGGGGACCGAAAGATAGCGCAGGAATGCAAAGAAGGAGACACTACATATGCTGAGTCGGCATGCGCTGCTCAAGAGTTTAAGTTCCATAAGGCCAATGTGGACCCGACCGACATCAGCCCGCTCAAAAAACCAATAGTTGATTCTGAGCCACCCCTTAAGTTCAAGCCGACAGATGACACCAAACAGGTTGATTCCACCCCAGGCGACTCTTCTAAGCAGTTTATTATTGGGACCGGGTTGGATCCCAAATATAATAGCACGCTCATCGAATTCATGCATGAGAATCGGGAAATCTTTGCATGGAAACCTTCTGACATGCCAGGAGTACCGAGAGAATTCTCTAAGCACCATCTCAATGTAGATCCCAAGATGAAGCCGGTTCGGCAGTACCTCCATCGTTTCAACGAAGAGAGGTGTAAAGCAATTGGGGAAGAAGTCGCGCGGCTCTTGGCCGTTGGGTTCATCATCAAAGTTTTCCATCCTGAGTGGTTGGCTAACCCGGTCTTGGTTCTCAAGAAAAACGACACTTTTTGTATGTGCATCGATTATACAGACCTCAACAAAGCTTGCCCGAAGGATCCCTTTGCCCTCCCCCGTATCGATCAAATCATTGACTCTACGGCGGGTTGCGAGCATTTGTGATTTCTGGATGCATACTATAGTTATCACCATATCAAGGTGGACAAGGAGGACCAGGAGAAAACGGTTACACAACTCCCTTCGGCGCCTTTTCCTATGTCTCTATGCCTTTTGGGCTTAAGAGTGCAGGCGCGACTTATCAACGCTGTATTCAGAACTGTTTGAACAGTCAGATTGGGCGTAATGTTCATGCTTACGTTGATGATATCATGGTGAAATCACGGAAGAATGAGACGCTTTTAGTTTATCTCAGGGAGACGTTTGACAACCTTCAAGTGTACCAGATGAAGCTTAACCCGACCAAGTTTGTCTTTGGGGTTCTGATGACCCACAAGTGTAGGGGATCTATCGTAGTCCTTTCGATAAGTAAGAATGTCGAACCCAATGAGGAGCAGAAGGAACTGACAAGTGGTTTTCAGCAAGGTATTCTCTGCAAGCACTTGTAGCAAGGGACAAGCCTGGAGGACTCTTATAGGAGGTGAAGTACTCCCGAGGACACATGGGAATTTCTGTCAAGCTAGTTTTCATCATGTTCATACGATTCGCGTTCGCTACTTTGATCATTGTTCAAGAAATCGGTAACTGGTAGCTGCTCGGTCGGCTTGGGAGTAGCGATTAATCGGTGAATCGGCCTATTAACTGGATTAACCGGTCGACCATTAATCGGTAGATTAAACAGAAAGTTGCCAACTTATATCTAATTTTTTTATGTATCATAGCACAATTCCATGCACCTAGCTATGTAATATACCAAAATATTCTATTGTTGGCATATAAAAAATAGATAAGAGGTAAAATTAATAATCGTTATACATCTAAATATATAAAATCTCAAATTTTAAATTGAGCAATTAAACATTTAAACTTATCCATATACTTGCTAACATACATCACATATATACTACAAATAACAGCCAAAACCAACAGTCCCATCCATCCATCTACAAAATTGTAATTCATAATCTACTAATATATGAATGCTGGATTCTCAAGTAAGGTATGGGGGGGAGATGGTAGTACCTTGCCTGCTGGTGACGCCATTTAAGAAGAGATTGGGGAGCATCCCATGGGAGAGGATGGGGATTGTCCAAGGGGGGTGGGGTCGAGGCAAGCGACCAGAATGGTGGAGCAACTAGATCTTCCAGGTGTAGTGTGGAGACTGGCACTGGTGAGAACACGACTAGCCACCAGCCAAGTTAGGAGGGGATGAAAGGAGCATGAGGAAGCGCGAGGAGGGCCAAACCCTAGGTAATAGTAGAAAGAGGGGGTGGGGGGCATTATGTGCCAAAATTTTGGGATTCATTTGTCCACCAGTTAATAGACCAGTAGTGATTAATCGGTCTGGCAACTAATTAATCGGTATGACAACTCATTAATCGGTCTAACTGGCCAATTAATCGGCATGGAAAGTTAACACGATGAATAGGTGTTATTCGATTCGGTCACCCTAAGAGTAGCGATTAACTGGCAAGTTAACTCGTTAATCGGACGAATTCTTGAACAGTGACTTTGATAGTTTGATATGTGGGTGGACCGGTGCTTGGGTGCTGCCCTTACTTGGACAAACATCCAACCTATGATTAACCCCTCTCACAAGCATCCGCAACTATGAAATAAGAATTAAGACAAAGTCTAACCATAGCATTAAACTAGTGGATCCAAATCAGGCCCTTACGAAGCAACACATAAACTAGGGTTTAAGCTTCTGTCACTCTAGCAACCCATAATCTACTTATTACTTCCCAATGCCTTCCTCTAGGCCCAAATAATGGTGAAGTGTTATGTAGTCGATGTTCACATAACACCACTAGAGGAAAGACAACATACAACGCATCAAAATATCAAACGAATACCGAATTCACATGACTACTTATAGCAAGACTTATCCCATGTCCTTAGGAAAAAAGTGACTACTCACAAAGCATAATTATGTTCACGACCAGAGAGGTATTGAATAGCATCAAGGATTTGAACATATAATCTTCCACCAAGTAATCCAACTAGCATCAACTACAAAGAGTAATTAACACTACTAGCAACCTTACAAGTACCAATCGGAGTCGCGAGACGGAGATTGGTTATAAGAGATGAACTAGGGTTTGGAGATGAGATGGTGTTGATGAAGATGTTGATCGTGATGAGTCCCCTTCGATGAGAGGAGTGTTGGTGATGACGATGGCGACGATTTCCCCCTCTGGGAGGGAAGTTTCCCCTGTAGGACGGCCCTACCGGAGCTCTAGATTGGTTCTGCTCAAGTTCCGCCTCGTGGTGGCGGCGATTCCTCCTGAAAGCCTCCTCCTGATTTTTTCTGGAATGAAACCCTCCTTATAGCAAAAGATGGGAGCTAGAGGGGCAACAGGGGGCCCACAATCGACCTAGGCGCGACCAGGGGGGTAGGCTGCCAGGCTTGTGGCCTCCTGGTGGCTCCCCTCTGGTACTTCTTCAGCCCAGTATTTTTTATAAAATCCAAAATAATTCCTCGTTGATTTTCACGGCTTTTGGAGTTGCGCATAATAGGTATCTCAAACTTGCTCCTTTTTTCAGACGAGAATTCTAGCTGCCGGCATTCTCCCTCTTCATGTAAACCTTATAAAATAAGAGAGAAAAGGCATAAGTATTGTACCGTGAAGTGTAATAATAGGCCATAAAGCAATAAATATCAACATGAAAGCATGATGCAAAATGGACATATCAGGTTCCTGCAGGCAAGTTGTTGGGTTTCCTGGACATATCAGGTACTGAGCAACACTTTAGGATAACTATCTACTCATGCAATGTATTAATAAGGAATTGTGGGGTTTCATGCGGAAAACCAGCCTTTGACTCGTGGCTAGACAACTTGCAATTTTAAATAATTTTGACAACTTGATTTCTCGCACACGAGTCCACTAACACCACAACAATACTCCATCGTGGAATCATTCCGTCTCCATACGGGAATGCCGTCCACGACACTCACGCTTATCTTGACAATTTTATGAGTAGCCATTAAAGTTATCTATGAACAACATATGTCTCCAAGTAGTCCATATCCGCGGACGTGGCTATTCGAATATATCATAACCCTGCAGGGGTGTACTTCGTCACACACGCTCTCGCCACTTATCGCCATGTGCACGTCATGCACCTTGGCAACCTTCAAGCGGAAGCCCAGCGAGGGAGTCGGCCACGACCATTAACCACACAAATACCTAGTCCAGGTCTATCGCCTATCTGAGGGTAACCCGCATGGAAGTCTGGCCAAGGTTTCTGCCACGGCCCCAAACGATGTGCGCAAGGTTCCCAAGCCCACCATCCGGGTGCCACTTGGTACACCGTGCCACTGCCTACCGCATCACAGCCCACCTCTCAGGTCAGCACTATGCACGACATCCAGCATGAATATAAACACCAAAAACTACTTGCAACTCCTAGACCGAGTACTAAGCGATTAATAAGTCGAGAGGTTCAATTAAGTATCCCAACGTGTGGTAGTATCTAGTCTTGGATTACATACACGAAACTCAGTTCCTAAGGACGGTTCCAATGAAACAACCCGCCATGTACTCCTACATAGACTTTCACCAGTATCTTTACCAAATCAGGTTCAACACACAACCTTTACTTACTGAACACATTCTCAAAATTCTGTTCATCTCCCAGATGACAGACCATACACAACTCTAAGCATAGCATGCATGGCAGGATAAGGCACATCATGGCTCAAGCATCTACCAGGTATGCTAGGTTGCAAGGTTCAGCTATTTACTGTGACAAAGACAGGTCATGCAAAGGAAGTGGGTTCAACTAACGTGGCAAAAGCATTTGAAGCATTTGATCCTAATGCAATAAGTAAGTGCAGGAGCGAGAACATGGGATTTATCGGGATGATCAAAATGGTTGCTTGCCTTGTTGCTCAGAGGAGGGACAATATCCGTCAGTCGGATATTCAGTGGAATCCGGAGGAGCGGAGCCTACCGAAAGAAATGACAACAATCAATAACAATCATATGCAACAAGATGATGCATGAGCATGGCATGAGGATGCAAAGTGGCATGCTAATATGGCTAACATTTATTAGGTTTGAAGTTGATTTGAATTAGATTCAATATCACTTCAAACGGGGTATTCTTGAATACCGTTTTAATTGATTCGACCTGATGCTCAGATCAACTTGGTTTTAACATGCATGGAAATAATATGTTAAGTTGCTGGTTGTGATTGATCAAGGTTTGATCATAGAATTTGTAATGGAATTTAAATCATTTTCAAATTCCAACTCCAAAGCATTTATTAAATTTAGCTTATTCATTATTCTACATGTTTGGTCCAGTAACATTTTCAAACATGTTTGAAAATGCCATATTCAGATTCCTTGGATTTTTCAGATACTTTTTCATATATAAATAATTTTCATTGGAGTTACAGATTAATTTCTATGATTTTTAGAAGTTTTGGCATTTTTCTCGAATTCTTTTAAATCAGAAATCCACTTATTGCGTCAGCAAGGCATCAACAGGTCCTACTCGCCGTTGAAAGTCAAACCTGACTAGTAGGACCCACTGGTTAGTGACTCTGGTCAATTTTACATTAGTTTTAAACTTAATTAGCTAATTAACAGTATTGGACCCACATGTCAGTGACTTATTAGTTTAATTGATTTTATTTTTATTAATCCAAAACCTCCAGAGGCTGGCCCCACGCGTCAGTGGCTCAGGCCAGCTGAGATCCACCGGCGGCGAGGTCGTCCTCGCCGGCGGTGAGCCTCCGGCGACACCAGAGACGGCGGAGGGCATCGAAACTCGTCTCCGATGACCAAACGCACGACGGAGACCACACGGAGATCGGCCACTCGACGGCGCGCACGATGGGGCAAACCCCAAGGGCTGGGATGGCCGGAATCGACGCCGGCGACGAGCTCGGCAGCGACCAAAGCTCAGCCCACGTCGAGGTCATCGGAAACAGGTTCAAATCGCGCGGTGTTGTGCTCCTAAAGCATCTACGCGACGGCCTGAAGCTTCTGGTGGCCTCAGATGGACCAACCGTTCACCGGAGGGCTACCGGCGACGAGCTGCAGCGGCGGTCCTCGTCGGGGTGCAGTGGAACTAGGCCTAGAGGAAGAGATCGACAGGGAAAACTTGGGGGAAAGCTGCGCAAGCTCACGGGGAGTGTAGTGGTGGCGCTAGCTTGCTCGGGGAGGCGTTGTAGGCGACAAATCGATCGGAGCTCGCCAGCGGCCGAAGCTTGAAGACGACGGTGCCGTGGGCGTTGCAGGGCTCGGGGGACCTTCGGCTTCTGCAGGGAGGACCAGCTCGTCGGGGAGGAGCGAATGGGGCACTCGAGGGAAAGAACTAGGGGGCAGAGGCACGGGCAGCTCGAGCTCGAGCTCCTGTCAATGGCGGCAGTCAGGGAGGAAAAAACCGAGAGGAGAGGGGGAAAATGGAGCGCTGAAAGTGCGTTATATCGACTAGAGGGGGGGTGAATAGGAGATTTTTAGAATTTCAACACTGAGGAAATTCCTTTTGAGGAAATTCCTCACTGATGACTAACTTACAGCGGAAACAGTTAAGGATCAGTTGTGCAATCGTTCACAATAGCAGTATTACAGAGTGTAGATTATGAAAAACAGATTGCACAGCAAGCAGGCACGCAGAATACAGATGATGATTAACTCAAGTGAAGAATTTGGGGTTGAGGAAATTCAGAGAAAGTCTTCAGCAAATTCTTCAAACAGTCACAGTGAATGTCATCAACACATAATACAAAGAATGTAAAGAGCTGAGGAATTAGAACCCGATTCTTAGTGAAGACTGTTGTTGATGACCCAGTTCCAACTGCTGTGACAGTTGTACATCTGGTTTGGAGCGGCTTGGTATTTAAACCAAAAGGACACCCAGTCCCGGGACACACAGTCCCTACCGTATTCTCCTTGAGCTAAGGACACACAGTCCTCGCCCAACACTCGTGGTAAGTCTTCAGGGCAGACTTCCAAACCCTCACAAACTCGGTCACCCGGCGATCCACAATTGACTGCTGGATTGCTCTAGACCATGACGCCTAACCGTCTGGAGGCTGCACAGTCCTCAAAGGTAAAAGGCTTCAGTCCCACACAGGAACAACTTCTTCAGTGATGCTCAATCACTAGGTTTGGTTTGTGGTTTCGGTGGGTGGTGTATTTCCTCACTGATGATTTACTCTCGAAAGCTCTGAGGAATTGGGTTGCTCTTATGACAAGTGTTAGTTTCTAGCGGAGCAGCCAGCCATCTAGTGGTTGTGGGGGGCGGCTATTTATAGCCTGGGAGCATCCCGACATGATTTGACATTAATGCCCTTAAATAATATGACCGTTGGAGTGGATAAGATCAGTGACTTGGCGTGGCTTATCGAAACGGTCGGGACTCTCAACTGTGAGACTCCTCATGTCACTCATATTCCTCACTTGAGGCTTTTGGTAGGATTTGGCTTGGGTTGAGCATCATGAGGAAATCCATTCCATAGTGTTACTTTGACCCCCTTTAACAGTACGGTGTTCCTATTCATCAAATGCGAAGAAAGTAAAACAGAAAACGTAAATCTTCACGCTTCAATTTCTTCAGAACGGTTTTCTTTAGGAACCACCGATCTTCTCAATATCAATATCTTCATGAGGAATATCAATTTCATCGCAAATTCTTCGCGATTCATTTCTTCAGCTTCAGACCAATTTCTTCAACTGAAGACATATATTTTTAGGGGTCGATATTCTTCAAATATCTCAAACTCCTCAATGACTTATAGATCCTGTGTACACTTAACAACACATTAGATACTTAACCTATAAGTCTTCAAACCACCAAAATCACTAAGGGGCACTAGATGCACTTACAATCTCCCCCTTTTTGGTGGTTGATGACAATTAGGTTAAGTCTTCAACAGGGATCAAAAATATGAAGTGTAAATACTCATTTGAGGAATTTGAAAACAAGATTCACAGAGACTCCCCCTGAAGATGTGCATACCTTGAGGATTTTGCTTTTATAGCATATGCACATTGATGATTTATATCATGAAGATCTCCCCCTGAATCTTGTAAATCATGCATACATATAACATATTATATGAAGAAAATGAAGATGTATGATGACAAATGGTATCTGACGAATTTCAGCATGCGTGCATTAAAACTTGAGGAATAAGCATGCGAAGAAAAACGTTCAAAAGCGTCAGAGTACCATCAGGCTTAAGTTACAACTCATTACATAAAAACTTCAGAAGAGCCAAGAGTTTGTAACTTAAATATAGTTCATAAGCCCCAAAAATAATTCCCGTTTGAAGACTAACTCTCAAGTTTCTCCCCCTTTGTCATCAAGGGACAAAAAGGGACAAACTGAGGACTAACGCTCGTGAAGACTTCATTGCTGGGCAGTTGATGAAGATCCGTGGCGCTTCTTTGGTGTAGTCTTCTTCCTTGGGCATGTCGCGGTGTCAAGTTGTTCCTCATCAGATTCGGCGGTGCGAAAGGACGAGAAGGAACTGTCTTCAAGATCTGGCACAGGAATGGGCCTGAACTTCTTCTTGGGAGGCCACGACCAGTCAAAGTCCTGCTCAAAGTTCAATTCTTCAAGCTCTGTCTGGGTCTTCAGATGTGCAAGGGTAGCCCAGGTGCGATCAAACACCTCATGCAGATAGTGATGATTAAGCTTCACACTGTTCTGTGTCTCAGTGAGGGTTTTCACAATGGCACCAAACTGGCGTTTGACCCATTTGTGATTGTGATCCACCTTCTGATGAAGACTGAGAAGAAGTTCTCTGGTGGTTAGCACACGAGGAGGAACAGGGCTTGGCGGACGTGACTCAGTGTCGTCCCATGAGGAATATGCATCTGGTTCTTTGAACTGGCCATCAAGGGGCCTGCTTCCTTCATCAATCACAGACTTGCCTTTTCCCTCAATGAGCTCGAAAGTCTTCTTGTTGACCCGGATAGGAGGCATATAACCAACATGGTTCTGGAAATCTGCGTGAAAGTTGATGCATGTCCTTGTCCTGAGGAATCTCATGATCCATGGTGCATAGATTTTGTGATCATAGGGGCACATTGCATTGTCAGCCAAAGTCCTCAAGAAGAAATCATGGATATTCATGGGGATACCGTGAATGATGTTGAAGAGGATGTTCTTCATGAGGCCGACGACATCTTCGTCATCATCATGGCCTTTGATTGGCGCTAGCACACTGCTGAGAATGCGGTAGACAGACCGTGGTGTGTACTTTAGTTCATGGACGAGGAATGTGGTTCTTGAGGGTTTTCCTGCAGCCAAAGGTTTCATGAGGACTTCCATCATTCCATTTGGCAGCTCACGCTCACCATAAAGCTTCACTGCCCCTTCTGAAGGAATTGGTACGGGCAGTTCTCTGAGGAGTTCAGACGCTGGAGCCTTGTAGTGAGTATTTTGGGTCATCCAGTCGAACACCCAAGTGTTGATGTCATCAGCATTGCCCGAAATGTGCAGAGTTGAATAGAACTGAAGAATTAGCTCACTATTCCAATCTGATATGTCAGAGCACATAGGGAGCAAACCTGCATCATGTAGGACACTGAGGACTGGTTCCATGCAGGGAATTTCTTCAAGGTCAGCATGAGGAATGTGCCTGTGCTGGAATATTTTATTGCGGCCACAGAGCACAGAAGCATAGTAGTTCATCTGCGTCCTTGTCCAAAACTTCAGATGCCTCATTTGAGGCTTGTCATAAGGATTCTCTCCGATGAAATACATACGTTCCTCAAAGAAATTCTCTTTCTGAAACTTGGGCCTCTTCGAGAATGGCAGGCGCTGAACTGGATTGAGATTGTGCTGAGGAATGGGAGGGGAAACAATCATGGCAGATTCTGGGTTGAGGACAATGAATTCATTGTCAGGGGCGGGAACATTTTCTTCAGCAGTTTCCTCAGGATGAGGAATTTCTTGTTCTAGCTGAGCATCAGGCTGAGGAATTTCTTCATCCTTCTCAGCTTGAGGAGTTTGATCAGCTTGTTCAGTGGGAGGAGCCTGCTCAGACTAGACATTTTCTTCAGCTTGATTTTCATCAGCTGACTTTGTGGCAGAAGCAGATTCATCAGCTGCTGCAGCTGAGGCTTCAGTAGTCTTTTTCTGAGGAATATGAGGTAGAGGACTATCATCAATCTGTATTTCCTCATCAGTATGCTCCTCAGAGGCATCATCCTTCATTTCCTCATCTGCCCTCGTAGTGTGGTCACCAACGACGACCATTTCAAATGAGGGTGCAACATTAAGAGGCACCTGGTCCAGTGGGGCAGATTCTTCAATTTCCTTGAGGCGTTTTGCCTCAATCTTTTCTTCTGCTGAGGAAGCTTTTCTCTTCTTTGCTTCCTTCTCAGCAGCCCTTGTCTTTTTCGCGTCTGATGCAGACGGAATTAACTTCTTCACCTTTGAAATTTTTGGGGAAGGTGTATCCTTAACAGATTCTTCAGCTGGCAGTGAGGAACCAGCTGGAACATAGTCATCAGCATGCTTTGGTGAAGCAGCTGGATCAGTAGGGTTTGCAGTTTCATCAGGAGCGGTCTCAGTGACGATTTCTTCAATGGCCGGCTCATCAGCACGGCGCTCTTGGTATTGTTCCTCAGCTTGAGGAATTTCCTCCTCAACAGGAGATGCATCTTGTGGCTGTTCAACCAGGGGCTGAGGAGTTGGTGCTGGTGGGGGGTGACGTCTGTTGTAGTCATCAATAGCACTAGTGGCTAGCTTGATGAAATTGCTTTTGATGCTTGTGCGATCTGACAGTTTCTCACACTTGTCAGTCAAGACTTGCAGTTCTGCCTGGGTGGACACCAATGCTTCAGGCGTCAGTTTGAGAACATTCTGCCTGAGGAATTTCTCCTTTCTGGCCTTTGCAATCTTTGCCTGCTTGGCCTTCTGTTCCTTCCACTTGGCTTCGTTTATGATAGTAGCCACCATGTGGCTTACACCAGGAGGAAGTTTCAAATCATCAATGGGTGTGTTTGGATCTTCATACCACACGTTGATGAAATCGAGGAGGACCTTGGGGTCCATCGCCAGAGGAATAGCACTGCCTGATGCTTGTGCTACCCTTTCTTGTTTGTTCCTGATGATGGCTTCCAGAGTTTCATCATCATATTCTTCACTTCCCTCTGATGCAGACGGGACTGAGATGATTTTGCTTGGGCTGGGCAGAGGTGCAGGTTCAGTAGTAGCCAAAGTCTTCACATCGGGAGTTGAAGACTTTGTCTCTGAGCTAGTTGCAGCTGGGAGTGAGGAGCTGGAGCTGGCAGTCGTAGTCTTCACGACTTTCTTCTGTACTGGCTTTGGAGGTGGAGCTGAGGACTTTGGTGAAGGTGCGATTGGTGCTGAGGGTTTTGGCGCTGATGGTTTTGGTGTGGCCGGTTTTGGAACCGAGGGTTTTGGAGCAGAGGGTTTGGTGACAGAAGTCTGTGCAACCTTTTCTTGGGGTTTTGAAGCTTTTGCCTTTGCTGGCACAGACTTTGGTTGAGGAATCTCAGAGCCTGATGGTTCTGCTGCTGAGGAATGAGCAGCACCGGAGGCAGCAGCTGAAGATTCATGAAATTTCTTCACTGTTGTTTCTGCTTGCTTCTTGAGCTTGGCCAGATGCCTTTCTTTTTCTTCTGGGTAGTCATCAAGTGTCATAAGACTTGAGGGATGAGCAACTTGATGATCCTCAAGCGGGGCCCTTCTGCCAGGAGGCTTCAAGGCGAATTTCTTCGCATACTTTGGAGTCACAAACCTGTACTCCTTCCACTCCTTTGCCCATCTGCGTTCAATTTTCGGCAGCCTAATCTTCCTTTTAGGCATAGTCTCAGGTTCATCATCAAGCGTGCAGTAGTCCATGTATATGTCATCAGCAATGTCCACAGCTGTGTTCTGCTCCAGTTTCTTTCCTCCCCTCTGTTTCCTTTCTTCCTCCATTTTCTTCAGACGAGGAACTATCTGAGGATTTTGAACTCTTGAGGATTTTGATGAGCCTTGAAGAGTTTCTTCCAGAAACGCTGCAAATGAGTTAATGTGATGAGAACCGAGAGATTCATCAGCTGACATGTGTGTACCTGTGAACAGAGTATAGTTGCGAGGAATTTGGAGAGGTCATATGCATTCTCAGATTTGAGGAAAATGAAAAGTTTGACAGTTTGAGGAATATAACCAGTGGTTGAGGAATTTTCTTAAGCATTTTGTTCTTGGGTTCCAGAGTTGTACAGATCCAAAAATTCGCACAATTGAGGAATCTCGTGAAAATCTTAGATGCTTAGCTAGTTCATCAATGATTGTGGTGATGGATAGTGTGTGAGGAATCATGTGCGCATCGTATCTTGAAGAAAAACAGATTTCACAAGGGAGAGGTAAAATTTTAGATCTAATCTGTTGTAAAAATGGGATATAATTACCCTGGAAGGTGCGAACGAAGAACAGAAAAAGGTGGTGTTGGAGAGGTTCTTCGGTCAAGTGTCCAATGCACCCTAACTTGGCAGCAGAGGACGTCTACGGCGGAGGCGGACGTAGATGTTCCTTCTCCGGCGTGATCCTGGCGGCGAGAAGGTTGAGGCAGTGAAGCTCTTCCTTGCCGGCGTCAATACTTCCAGCGGTGGCGCTAGGGTTCGGTATGCTGTGGCAGGAGAGCGATGAGGCGAAGAAGATGATACCGAGGGGGTTAAGGACATATTTATAGCCCGAAAGTTACTGTTTGGCGCGAAAGTTTCGGACCGAATAGCCCTTGCCTCTATGTCTCCGCAGGACACGTGTAGCTCCCGTACGATGCGGTGGAGATAGTGGAGATCGTGGCTATCCAATCGTGGGAAGTGGGGGTTCAGTTACTATTCCTTTGAAGAAAACAATTTTTCGAAGATTTGAGGATTTTCGTTACAAAATCATCAGCTGACAAGGATGCAGTGAGGATTTGGAACAAAGTTTCAAGTAGAAAGCATATGAAGAATTGAATAGACTGGATAAGTATAGCATAGAGGAAAGATCGGGTCCGATCACAATCACTTAGCAGAAACATCAACTTGAAGAAATAGCAATAAGTGAATGCTGTTGAGGACTAGAGATCTCAGTCTACCTAGGCAAATGAAAGTCATCAAGTGTTTTTGAAGATTTTGCAATAGATCATCACAATGAAGAACAACTGTTTTGAAGAAAAATGCATTGTGAGGAATTTGATCATTTGAAGAAAATCAACTTGAGGAATTTCACATTGGGCGGTGGCGTTTCCCACCATATAAGAATGTTGATTACAGACGCCGCGTACAATTGTCGTAGGGCCCTGAGAATCAATTTCTTCGTTGATTTCTTCACATTCAGAGTGACTTTCTTCATCGGTTGAAGAAAATCGTTTCATCATGTGTTGCACATCTAAGTCATCAACTTTGCATAAGTGTTAGGATGTGTGCATGTTTTTACAAAACATTTGAAGATTCTAAGATATTTAGCTCACATCGCAACTTGCAAAACCTTTTCTCATCCAAGGGCTTAGTGAAGATATCAGCCAGTTGATCATCAGTATTCACATGGTCGATGAGGATATTGCCCTTGAGGACATGGTCCCGAAGAAAATGATGACGAATCTAGATGTGCTTGGTCTTCGAGTGATGTACTGGGTTGTAGGCAATCTTGATAGCACTCTCATTGTCACAGTAGAGAGGCACATTCTTCATGTTGATGCCGTAGTCCTTGAGGGTTTGCTTCATCCAGAGTAATTGAGCACAGCAAGAACCAGCAGCAATGTACTCAGCTTCGGCAGTGGAGAGTGATACACAGTTCTGCTTCTTTGAGGACCAGCAAACAAGTGATCTTCCGAGGAAATGGCATGTGCCAGATGTTGACTTGCGATCCACACGGTCACCAACATAGTCTGAATCAGAATACCCTACCAGATGAAGATTGGAGCCCTTGGGATACCATAATCCTAGTGTTGGTGTGTGAGCTAAGTATCGAAGAATATGTTTCACAGCCTTATGGTGTGATTCCTTCGGTTTTGCTTGAAAACATGCACACATGCAAACACTAAGCATTATGTCTGGCCTAGATGCACATAGATACAATAAAGACCCAATCATAGAACGGTATACCTGCTGATCGAAATCTTTACCATTTTCATCAGTGCCGAGGTGACCGTTGGTAGGCATTGGAGTCTTGGCACCTTTGCATTCATGCATGTCGAATTTCCTCAGAACATCCTTGAGGTATTTCTCCTGTGATATGAAGATTCCATTGTTTTGTTGACGAATTTGAAGACCTAAGAAGAATTTCAGCTCCCCCATCATAGACATCTGATATTCTTCACTCATCATATAGGCAAATTCATCACTGTATCTTTTGTCAGTACAACCAAATATGATATCATCAACATAAATTTGACATACAAACAGTTCATTATCATAAGATTTTGTGAAAAGAGTTGGATCGAGTGAACCAGGTTTGAAGCCTTTCTTCATGAGGAATTCCTTCAATGTATCATACCATGCCCGAGGGGCTTGCTTGAGGCCATACAGAGCCTTTTTGAGTCTGAAGACTTTGTCTGGATTCTTTGGATCCTCAAAACCTGGGGGCTGAGCAACATATACTTCTTCCTCAAGCTTACCATTGAGGAATGCACTTTTCACATCCATTTGATATAAGATGATGTTATGATGATTAGCATAAGCAAGTAGAATTCGAATAGCTTCAAGTCTAGCAATAGGTGCAAAAGTTTCATCGAAATCTATTCCTTCAACCTGGGTGTAGCCTTGGGCTACAAGTCGTGCCTTGTTCCTCACCACTTGACCGTCCTCATCTTGCTTGTTTCGGAAAATCCACTTGGTGCCGATGATGTTATGCTTGCGAGGATCGGGTCGTTTGACGAGCTCCCATACGTCATTCAGCTTGAATTGAAGAAGTTCGTCTTGCATGGCTTGGATCCACTCTGGTTCCAGAAAAGCCTCAGCTACTTTTGAGGGTTCTGTGATAGATACAAAAGATAAATGCCCACAAAAGTTAACTAAATGTGAAGCTTTTGAGCGAGTGAGAGGACCTGGCTCGTTGATGTCGTTGAGGATTTTGTCAAGTTCTACTTCATTTGCAATCCTCGGATGAGCTGGTTGAGGATTTTGTCTGGGCTGAGGAAGTGGTGTTGTTGCAATTTCCTCAGGAACATCTTCTTGTCTTTCATCAGCGATGGGGATTGTTTCTTCTTCAATTTCCTCAGTGGGAACAATGTCTTCAGTAGGCTTAAGCTTTATCGCTTCCTCAGGGGACAGTTTATCTGGATCAGAAGGCAATTGCTCTCTTTGCGAGCCATTAGTTTCATCGAACTGCACATCTACAGTCTCAACAACTTTGTTGTGATAGTTGTTGAAGACTTTGTAGGTGTGCGAGTCCTTTCCATAACCGAGCATAAAACCTTCATGTGCCTTAGGTGCAAATTTTGAGCTATGGTGAGGATCTCTAATCCAGCATTTTGCACCGAAGACTTTGAAATAACTTACATTGGGTTTCTTGTCAATGAGGAGTTCATATGAGGTTTTCTTGAGGAATTTGTGAAGATATACCCTGTTGATGATATGACATACAGTGTTGATTGCTTCAGGCCAGAATCGACGAGGATTCTGATATTCTTCAAGCATAGTTCTTGCCATTTCAACCAGAGTCCTGTTCTTTCTTTCGACGACACCATTCTGCTGAGGAGTATAAGGAGCAGACAATTCGTGAGTAATACCAAGTTCATCAAGATAATCATCAAGACCAGTGTTTTTGAACTCGGTTCCATTATCACTCCTAATATGTTTGATCTTGATGCCGAAGTTCGTCAAGGCCCTTGAAGAAAATCGTTTGAAGATTTCCTGCACTTCGGTTTTATACACTATGATATGCACCCAGGTGTATCTGGAATAATCATCAACTATGACAAAGCCATATAGAGATGTTGCATTGGTTAGTGTTGCATAGTGAGTAGGCCCAAACAAATCCATATGGAGCAATTCAAATGGACGGGTAGTGGTCATGATGGTTTTGGAGGGATGCTTGGATCTGGTCATTTTCCGAGATTCACAAGCACCGCAAAGATGATCCTTGAGGAATTTGACAGATTCGATGCCAATGACATGCTTCCTCCTTGCAAGTGTGTGCAAATTCCTCATGCCTGCATGACCTAGTCTTCTGTGCCACAACCATCCTTCTGAGGTTTTTGCTAGTAAGCAAGTGGCTGGTTGAGGACCTGTAGAGAAGTCAACAATGTACAAATCCCCTCTTCTTACACCTTCGAAGACTTTGGATCTGTCAGATTCCATGATGACTACACATCTATATCTACCAAAGATAACAATCGTATCAAGATCACAAAGCATCGAGACTGACATGAGGTTAAAACCAAGGGATTCAACAAGCATCACTTTGTCCATATGCCTATCCTTGGAAATAGCTACTTTGCCAAGTCCCAATACCTTGGTTTTACCTTTATCAGCATATGTGATTTGCTTCAGAGGTGATGGAGTTAGTGGCATATTCATCAGTAGGCTTTTATCACCAGTCATGTGATGTGTGCAGCCACTATCGAGAACCCACTCAGTATTTTTGGGTTTGTCATCCTGCAGATGAATTAGTACAGCTTACCATCTCATATGCTTCAAGTTTGAAGAATATGATACTAATTTCATCATAACAGAAATGTAAGGACGTGTGAAATATTTCTATTTCATCAATCATTAGCTTGCATCCTATCAAGCATTTCTTCAGGTCTCCAGCAAATTCTTCAGATGATGATTTTCATCTGGAGACCTGACCTGCAGAAGTGATTAGTTTGATTTCTTTACCACCCACATATGAAGGGGTGGCAAAGCGTTCATCATCCTGCGAGCACCATATGAGAAAGGTGGCATTGAAGCTAATGCACTTCTCTTAACAGTAGGGGGGTTAAAGTACTCATATGAGTATGCAGAGAACTGGTTTGAGGATTTATGAACATAATGATTTGAAGAATAGCGCTCATAATCATATTCCTTGTAGTTTCCCTGCATGTTAGACGCATAAGCACGGGTATGAGCATAGTTTTGACCAGTTGAGGATTTTGATCCTCTTGAAGACTTTAGTCCTCCTGAGGAATTTGATCTGGGGTTCAGATTCTTCAGAGGTGATGTCATGAGGACATTCACTTGAAGATTTTCAAGACAACTTTTGGGAACCCAGATTTTCTTCAGAGGAGGGCCATTCCTGCAGTTAGTTCCAACATATCGAGCAAAAACTTCACCAGATTGATTTTTGAACAGTTTATAGTTGGAATCAAATGACTCATCAGAGGAATAGGATAATTCACATGAGAAGCCAGTTAGATTAGATGGATCAAAAGGAGGCCCAGTAGCAGCAACCCATGAGGTTTTGGGATACTGCTCAGGTTTCCAATAAGATCCATCAGCATTCAGTTTCCTCTAAAAGGAAATTCCTTCTTTCCTCCGGTTCCTGTTCAAGATCTGCTTTTTGAGCACATCACAAAGGATTTGATGTCCTTTGAGGCTTTTGTACATGCCTGTCACGTACAATTCCTTCAACCCTGCATTTTCATCAGTGATATTTGTGTTTTCCTCAAGTGAGGAAATAGACACAACAGGTGCAGTTGAAGAATTTGTAGCAGTGGTAGCATTTGAAGATTCTGGTGAAGAATTAGCAGTTTCACGATCAATGCATTTAAGGCATGGAGGAATAAATTCAACTTGACTAGCGCTGATCTGTTGAGCTAGTAATGAATCATTTTCCATACGAAGATCATCATAAGACATCCTCAGCTTCTCAAGATCAAGCTTCCTTTGAAGAAATTGGTAGGAAAGCTTCTCATGATTAGTGAGGAGTGTATCGTAACGATCCTGAAGAATATCAAATCTAGACTGAAGATTTTTCATGTCATCAGCGAGGATTTGATTAAGATTCATTTCTTCATTCAACAGATCATCACTTTTGTCTAGCAGTTTTTGAAGCTTTTCCAGAGCAGTTTGTTGTTTAGTGGCAATGATGGCAAGTTTACTGTAACTGGGTTTTTTGTAATCATCATGTTCACAGTCACTTGAATCAGAGGAGGAGGTATTATGTGATACCTTTGAACCTTTTGCCATGAAGCAATAGGTTGGAGCGAAGTCATCAGCATAGTCATCAGTATGGATGGTGCACTCATTTTCTTCAAGATTGAAGATTGACTTGCTGACGAAATTGGTTGCTAGTGCAAGACTAGCCTGTCCGGATTCTGACTCTTCTCCAGAGCCTTCTTCATCACATTCTTCTGATTCTGCCTCGGAATCCATTTCCTTGCCAATAAGTGCCCGAGCCTTTCTGAAGCTAGTCTTCTTGTGTGAGGAGGACTTTGAAGATGAGGATTTTGAGGATTTCTTCTTCTTCCTTGAGTCATCAGAACTGTCATCCTTGTATTTCTTCTTCTTTGATTCCTTTCCCCAGCGAGGACAATCAGCAATGTAATGACCTGATTTCTTGCACTTGTGACAGGTCCGTTTCTTGTAGTCCTCAGATGCAGATTCTGATTTCCTCATGTCTCTTCTTGATGATTTACCGAACTGGCCTCGTCGTGTAAATCTCTGGAATTTCCTCACAAGCATTGCAAGTTCCTGACCAAATTCTTCAGGGTCACAACTGCTGTCATCTGTGTCTTCTTCTTCAGATGAGGACATTGCTTTTGCCTTCAGTGCACGTGGTCTGGAATAGCTTTGTCCATATAGATCTCTCTTTTCTTCTAGCTGGAATTCATGAGTATTTAGCCTTTCGAGGATATCAGCAGGATCTAGCATCTTGTAGTCTGGTCTTTCTTGAATCATCAGAACTAAAGTGTCAAATGAAGAATCCAAAGATCTCAGCAGTTTCTTCACAACTTCGTGATCAGTGATGTCTCGAGCTCCCAGTGCTTGCAGTTCATTTGATATGTCAGTGAGGCGATCAAAGGTGTCTTGACAGCTTTCATTGTCATGCCTCTTGAAGAGATTGAAGAGATTGCGAAGAATATCAACACGAGAATCGCGTTGGGTTGATACTCCTTCATTTACCTTGCACATTCTCTCCCAGATCAGTGTTGCAGAGCCTAAGGCACTTACTCTTCCAAACTGGCCAGGGCTCAGATGACCACAGATGATGTTCTTCGCATGAGAATCGAGTTGCTTGAATTTATTCACATCAGCTTGCAGTGACACTTGCAGAAATGATGGCGACACCATTTTCCACAATATACCAGAGATCATTGTCTATATCTTGTAGATGCATTTGCATTTTGTTCTTCCAGAAGGGAAAGTTCTTTCCCTCGTAGGTAGGACATGCTGCAGTCACCTTAAACATGCCTGCAGTCGACATAACTAAAACTCCAGGTGGTTAAACCAAAATCACACAGAACAAGGGAGTACCTTGCTCTGATACCAATTGAAAGTGCGTTATATCGACTAGAGGGGGGGTGAATAGGAGATTTTTAGAATTTCAACACTGAGGAAATTCCTTTTGAGGAAATTCCTCACTAATGACTAACTTACAGCGGAAACAGTTAAGGATCAGTTGTGCAATCGTTCACAATAGCAGTATTACAGAGTGTAGATTATGAAAAACAGATTGCACAGCAAGCAGGCACGCGGAATACAGATGATGATTAACTCAAGTGAAGAATTTGGGGTTGAGGAAATTCAGAGAAAGTCTTCAGCAAATTCTTCAAACAGTCACAGTGAATGTCATCAACACATAATACAGAGAATGTAAAGAGCTGAGGAATTAGAACCCGATTCTTAGTGAAGACTGTTGTTGATGACCCAGTTCCAACTGATGTGACAGTTGTACATCTGGTTTGGAGCGGCCTGGTATTTAAACCAAAAGGACACCTAGTCCCGGGACACACAGTCCCTACCGTATTCTCCTTGAGCTAAGGACACACAGTCCTCGCCCAACACTCGTGGTAAGTCTTCAGGGCAGACTTCCAAACCCTCACAAACTCGGTCACCCGGCGATCCACAATTGACTGCTGGATTGCTCTAGACCATGACGCCTAACCGTCTGGAGGATGCACAGTCCTCAAAGGTAAAAGGCTTCAGTCCCACACAGGAACAACTTCTTCAGTGATGCTCAATCACTAGGTTTGGTTTGTGGTTTCGGTGGGTGGTGTATTTCCTCACTGATGATTTACTCTCGAAAGCTCTGAGGAATTGGGTTGCTCTTATGACAAGTGTCAGTTTCTAGCGGAGCAGCCAGCCAGCTAGTGGTTGTGGGGGGCGGCTATTTATAGCTGGGAGCATCCCGACATGATTTGACATTAATGCCCTTAAATAATATGACCGTTGGAGTGGATAAGATCAGTGACTTGGCGTGGCTTATCGAAACGGTCGGGACTCTCAACTGTGAGACTCCTCATGTCACTCATATTCCTCACTTGAGGCTTTTGGTAGGATTTGGCTTGGGTTGAGCATCATGAGGAAATCCATTCCATAGTGTTACTTTGACCCCCTTTAACAGTACGGTGTTCCTATTCATCAAATGCGAAGAAAGTAAAACAGAAAACGTAAATCTTCACGCTTTAATTTCTTCAGAACGGTTTTCTTCAGGAACCACCGATCTTCTCAATATCAATATCTTCATGAGGAATATCAATTTCATCGCAAATTCTTCGCGATTCATTTCTTCAGCTTCAGACCAATTTCTTCAACTAAATACATATATTTTTAGGGGTCGATATTCTTCAAATATCTCAAACTCCTCAATGACTTATAGATCCTGTGTACACTTAACAACACATTAGATACTTAACCTATAAGTCTTCAAACCACCAAAATCACTAAGGGGCACTAGATGCACTTACAAGCGTAGGAATGGATAGGCCAGAGCTCGGGGAGGTTATCCCTGCTGTCGCGCTGTCCTAGGGAGCACCGGAGCGTGCCACGGCGAAGCAGGAGGTGGAGAAGACGCCGTGGGCGTTCGCTCCTCTGCCAGAAGGCAGGAGGAAGAAGACGCCCCTGCCCCTGGTGGGCTGGGCCTCCTGAGGGCGACATGTAAGCTTCTTTCCATTTTCTTCTATTTTCTTTCTGTTTTGCTAACTATTTGATTTGCTATTTATTTCAGCTCCAAAATAGTTTACAAAAAATATTTTGAACACACCAGAATATTTGTTGGAATATATCCAACCATTCCTGAAGTTTTCAACATTTTTGAAAACTTAAAGTTTTTGAATTCAAATTTTAAACTTGAAACCAGTAGCTTTTTGCATTTATTTAAAATGCCAAATGTGTTATGGAAATAGTTTTCTTCACTGCTTATTTGCTTCCATGATTTATCAGAAAAGTTGAACTTTTCTTGAGGCCATTTTGGGTTCATTGATTTTAACAAGTTTATAATTTCTTTGAATTTGAGAACTGGCTAGGGTTTTTGAGTTTTGCTTCACCACTTGCTTTGATCTTGTTGCAATTTTTCTTGGATGCAATGCAAAGAAGATATGAGCACAATGCTATACTTGATTAGGGTTCAAGGGATGTGACAACTCACCCCCACTCAAAAGAATCTCGTCCCGAGATTTAGAAGTCGTCGGGAATAACGCGGGATACTCAAGTCGGAGACGATCCTCTCTTTCCCATGTTGCCTCCTTTTCAGAATGATTCGACCATTGAACTTTAAGAAACTTGGTACGCTCAGCTTGATCAAGAATACGCATAGGGTATTCTCGGTATGAAAGGTTATCTTGGAGATGAAGCGTTTCGTGGTCCACTTCATGGATAGGATCCGGAAAGCAACGCCTGAGTTGCGAGACGTGGAAGACATCATGAACCTTGGAAAGATGCGGAGGAAGTTCCAACTGGTAGGCAACTTCTCCTCGTTTGGCAAGAATGTGAAAAGGACCAATGTAACAAGGAGCCAACTTGCCCTTGATACCGAATCGATGGGTACCCTTCAAAGGTGTCACCCGAAGGTAAGCCTTCTCGTCAACTTCAAAGGTCACAGCCTTATGATGACGATCATATTCGCTCTTTTGACGAGACTGGGCTGTTTTCAACTTTTCACACATCATGCGAACCTGCTCTTCTGCATCCTGGATCATATCCGGGCCAAAGAGTTGCCTCTCTCCGGTTTCTGACCAATTAAGAGGTGTTTGACATCTTCGTCCATAGAGAACTTCAAAAGGGGCTTTGCCCAAGCTTGATTGATAACTATTGTTATAGGCAAATTTGGCGAATGGAAGGCACTTCTCCCAAATCATATCGAACGATAAAACGCAAGCTCGGAGAATATCCTCTAGGATTTGATTTACTCTTTCTACTTGACCACTTGACTGCGGATGGAAAGCAGTGCTGAAAGATAAGTGAGTCCCCATAGCATTCTGAAACTTTCCCAGAAACGAGAAGTAAAGATACTTCCACGGTCTGAGTTAATCTCCAGGGGAACACCATGAAGAGACACTATTCAATAGATATATAACTCTGCTAGCTGGCTAGCTGTTATACTCTCACGAACTGGAAGAAAATGAGCTACTTTGGAGAGACGGTCAATGACCACAAAGATAGCATTATTTCCTGTCTTGGTCTTGGGAAATCCGGTAATGAAATCCATACTAACTCTATCCCATTTCCATTCAGGAATAGCTAAAGGTTGAAGGGTGCCAGCAGGCCGTTGATGTCCTTCCTTAACTCGACGACAAACATCCCAGTTAGCAACGAACTCAGCAATTTCTCTCTTCATCCTAGTCCACCAAAACCTCTGGCGTAGGTCCTAATACATCTTAGTGCTTCCGAGATGAATGGTGATAGGAAAATCATGAGCCTCCTTAAGGATCAATTGCCGCAGACGTTTTCTCTTAGGAACCACTAAAAGGTTCTGAAAGAACACAACACCTTTCTCATTGACGGAGAAATCCCTAGCGTTTCCGCTAGCAATATTCTCCTTGATCTGGGATATACCTTTATCATAAGCCTGCATGGCTATGATCTGATCCCTAAGAGTAGGCTTCGCCACCAGGGTAGAAAGGAATCCTTGAGGAACAATATGGAGATTTAACTTCCGGAATTCCTCATAGAGATGTGGTTGACCTCGTTGTAGCATCAAATTGTTACAATAAGATTTACTAATTAGTGCATCAGCCATAACATTGGCCTTCCCCGGGGGGATACTAAGTCGTAATCCAAGATCAACTCAACCCACCATCTTTGCCTGAGATTCAAATCTGGCTGGGTGAAGATATATTTCAGACTTTGGTGATCAGTGAATATTTCGCAACGATTACCGAGGAGGTAATGTCGCCAGGTTTTTAGTGCATGGACTACAGCTGCAAGCTCAAGATCATGTGTGGGATAATTATCCTCATGTGGACGCAACTCTCGAGATGCGTATGCAATCACATGACGATCTTGCATGAGAATGCAACCTAATCCTTGTCGTGAGGCGTCGCAATAGATAACAAAGTCCTTAGAAAAATCTGGTGGTAGCAACACAGGTGCGGAAGTCAAGCGTCTTTTCACTTCCTGAAAACTATGCTCACACTGTGGTGTCCACTCGAACTTTTTATCCTTCTTGAGGAGTTCAGTTAGAGGCTTTGCAACCTTGGAGAAATTCTCGACAAAGCGGTGACAATAGCTCGCTAGACCAAGAAAACTCCTAACTTGCTTAACCGATTCAGGTTGAGTCCAATCAAGGACGGCTTGAACTCTCTCGGGATTGACAGCAATACCCTTACCAGAGATTATGTGACCTAGATAGGTCACTTCTCGTAACCAAAATTCACATTTTGAAAACTTGGCATAAAGGCGATGCTCTCAAAGTTTCATCAATACCAGCCTTAGATGCTCGACATGTTCTTGTTCGTTCTTCGAGTAGATGAGAATATCATCGAGGTATACCACGACGAATTTATCCAAATACTCCATGAAGATTGAATTCATCAAGCGAGAGAAGGTGGCTGGGGCATTGGTTAAACCGAAGGACATGACGGTGTACTCATATTGGCCATAACGAGTAACAAAAGCCGTTTTTGGAATGTCCCCATTATTGATCTTGATTTGATGGTATCCCAACCTCAAATCCATTTTTGAGAAGACTGAGGATCCAGCGAGCTGATCATACAGGTCGTTGATCCTGGGGAGCGGATACTTGTTCTTTATGGTGACCAGATTCACTGGTCGATAATCTACAACCATCCGATCCATTCCATCCTTCTTCTTGACGAAGAGGACGGGGCAAGCCTAAGGAGAAGAGCTAGGACGAATGAAACCTTTATTCAAGGCCTCATCTAGTTGCTTCTTAAGTTCGGCTAGTTCCAGGGGTGCCATCTTATATGGTCTTCTGGCTATTGGAACAGTTCCCGGAACAAGATCTATTACGAACTCTACATCTGTGTCAGGTGGAATTCCTGGCAGTTTCTCTGGAAAAACATCCGGAAAGTCACGGACTACCGGAATGTCTTCAAGTTCCGGAAGAGGGTTGGCATTGAGGGAATAGAGTTGGCATTTGGCAACTCGAGTAGAGACATTGACTATCTCACCCGAGGGATGAGTAAGCTGAACATTTCTAGAATGAGTATCAATCTTGGCATAGTGAGCTGGCATCCAGTCCATACCCAAGATGATATTAATATCCGAAGATTTCAGGGCTATCAATGAGGCTAGAAAAACTAGCCTGTCTACTAGAATTTCATTGTCATAGGTTATCCTAGAGGTTTGCCACTTACTACCAGGGGTTTGGACAAGCAATGGAATTGGCATATCACAAAAAGACATGTTATGCAACTGTGCATAACTTTCTGAAATGAAGGAATGAGAAGACCCAGTGTCAAAAAGAACACACGCTGGGTGATGATTAACAAGAAGTGTACCCTGTATGACATCGGGATCCTCTGCAGCTTCTTCTGCTGAGACATAGTTCACACGGCCACGTGGAGGAGTTGGCTTCACATAGTAAGCTTTGCCCAACTTGCCTTGCCCGACGGACTTCCCGGGTTGCTTGGCACCCACATTCTGAGGACACTCACGGGAATAGTGCCCTGGTTCTCCACACTTGTAGCATATCACTTGGTTGGCACGTGGTGCAGCATTGCTAGCTGGACCACCATAGGTTTTTGCTGGAGGGTTGGTCTGATTCGTTTGAGGCGCCACGTAGGATGGCCTCGGAGTGTATCTTGGCGGCAGAGAACTATTTGGAACCCATAGCCTGCGTTTTGGAAACGCGGAACCAGATGACGAGCCAAAGTCACGGGAGTGCTTCTTTGTGGCTTCGTAGTCGGTATGACCAGTCTCAACACTGATTGCCTTGTTGACTAGGGCTTGGAAGCTTGTACATTCGTGGAGGCACAAATCATGACGAAGCTCAGGGCTGAGACCCTTACGGAATCTTGCTTGCTTCTTGGCATCAGTAGACACCTCCTCTGTTGCGTAGCGGGAGATGTTACCGAACTCACGGCTATAGGCATCCACGGTCAACTTTCCTTGGGTGAATGCACAGAACTCTTCTCTCTTTCTGTCCATCAGGCCCTCTGGAATATGGTGTAGACGGAAGGCTGCACTAAAGTCTGCCCATGTGGCTGTTGGTTCAGCAGGACGCATAGCTTCAAAGTTCTCCCACCACAGATTGGCGGGTCCTTCCAGAAAATACGACGCAAAGGCCACCTTGTCGGCTTCAGAAACATTCGCAGAGCGAATCTTACGTGAAATACTACACAACCAATCATCAGCGTCGAGGGGATCGATAGAGTGATGGAACTTTGGAGGATTCAGCTTCACAAAGTCATTGAGGGACACTGCAGCATTCCTAGGCTGACGAGCCGTATTCTGCTCAATACGCTCTAACAGTCGGTTGGTCTCACTTTTGTTCCTCTCTGCCTCAAGCATCACTTCTGCCAGAGAGGGCGGGTGAGGCAGGTCTTCCTGCGACGCTTGACTACCCTCGCCTTGCTCATGAGCAGGGGCACGGTTCAACCTGGTGAACACCATCCTGACAAACAAACCCACAGCTTAGACCAATATCATCATCAATACTAACTATGGATTAAGAATGCACTGAACACATGGAATGCGGAAATGAATATCCGAACAACATGGTAACAAGCAACTGCTATATATACACCATGGTTCATACACACCCTTACATAGTTCAGTACAACCTTAACCGAAGAGCAAACTACTGAAATTATGAAACTACTCATCAGAGGCTTACAAGCTTCATATACATTATTTATCTAGGCCTCCGGAATTCATTCCACATCACAAGCATACTTCACAAGTCACACAGGACTGTGAACGTACATCTACTACCATAACATCCTTCCACTCACAGCTCAGGCATCCGCATAGAACATCTCATAAAGATTGCCTCCATGGCCTGGAAGCTCAACCTGCGGATCAGGAAATACTCTGGCTTGAGATCCCTGGGATCCGTAAGGACACGGATGTGGCCTTGGTCCCCTGACTGGTGGTAGTAGGGGTCCCCGAAGAGGGGTGACTCCTCCTATAGCGGGTCAATCAACATGGGCCGGAAGATGGGTTCTAACAGGGTTCAGCATCTCCATATCTTCGTACCCTGTCTGGACTACCGGTGCCAGCTGCGTCAAAGCCGTCCACAGCCGGGCACGTGTAGCATAAAGCTCCATGCGGAGAGCACGAGCATCCCTGTCTCTGTTCTCTAGCATCTCAGCAGTGGACTGCAATAGCGTATCCTCCATAGAGGAATTAGAATAGACCCCACTGAGGTATCCCTCTTCACCTGGCTGAGAGGCAGGAACATCGCAGAACTCTGAATTCTGCAGCAGTGCATGCCTCACCCTCATAATGGTCAGCATTGAATAGGCAGCATCTTGTACTGCCATGTCAACAGTGACTCCCAATACATAGGACCAATGGATTGGCTCCTCAGCTCCAGGGTAGTGTGGAAAGACCCTAACACTGCAGATATACTCGCTCTGGTTGAAGTCTCGGTAATGTTCCTCCACTGTGTACTCTGGGTACCAACGGTAACCGCACACCGACATCACCCTGACCAGCATGGTCGTATGACCCGGCACATCAATGCACCTGGTCAGACGAACCACCTCACGAGAAGGACGGCCAGGCATCCGAAAATAGAGAGTAATGCAAAAGCATTAGAGCTCTGAATGCAAAATTTGGGCAGCATAACGGCTGTAAATGCTCAAAAAAAAATTGAGACAACCCCAAAATAGGATGGCGTAACCACTCAACTATCAAGTTCAATTCTCTGATCATCAAACTTACTTCCTTTTTCCTAGGGAAAAGAAACCCAAATATCTCTCGACCCGTAGTCTTATAATCTATCGATCAGAAACACGAGCCTAGAAGAAGATGAGTAACCTAGTCCTTAATTCCCGCAGAAAAGACGAGGATGACTAGAATAGAATAACTTGAGAAGAGAACAAGAGTCTTACGTTCCCTTCCACAAACAATCCCTTATATATAACTAAAGCAATTCTAGACTCAACTTCGACCAGTTTCGCTTAGTAGTCCTATAGTCAGTCAGGCTCTGATACCAACGCTGTCGGGACCCCGATCCTAAGCCATAGGAATCCAGCGTGTAACACATCGCATCTCTTTGCGGTCTCACGCACGGTTAACCCCACGGCTGCAGCCTTACCTTAGTTGGGACCGTTTGCGCCTTTTGACTCGCGTATGCAATTGTGTCGCTAGCAATCCACTAACAAAGAACCGGGATCGACATGTCTAGTCATAAACCAAAGTGGCAGTTCCACACAAGGACAGGCATACATGACCCAGCAAAGCAGGTGTCGGTCACCAGCGAATGTAGACGAGTCGTAGCAAGCTACAAGGACTCCATTACATCGCGTAACATTTCCCCAAAGGGGACAGACACAGCAGCTAAGAAGGACACACGCTAGTCAACCAATGTGTCTGGAGCAGTAGCGAGCTACCATGGCTCGTTGGATCACAAAGGGGCATTTCCCTGTAAGGAATGCTACTAAATCTACGTCTAAGTAATCGAACCCCATACATATCAAGTACGACACACGTACGCATGACATACTGATATGTATAGATACATCGATGGCATCACAACATAACCATAAACATACAAGCTTTATTTAGAAGGCTCGGAAGAGCCTCACACATAATATTACAAAGTAGGGGTCTCACGACCCATCATAACAGTCATTCAAGTTACAAGCCAGCGGATGGCCTGACTATACTACAGATAAGCTGTCTGAGTACAGACAGATTAAAATAGAAGGCACATGGCCTGACTATACTACAGACCCACCCTAGGGCCAGATCGTAGCTGGGATACCAGCTACTCGTCGTCGTCGATGTCTAGGAAGAACCCTCCATTAGGGTCATTAACAACCTCTGCAACAAATTATTAAACAAATATGAGTACAGAGGTACTCAGCAAGACTTTAGGATAACTATCTACTCATGCAATGTATCAATAAGGAATTGTGGGGTTTCATGCGGAAAGCCAGCATTTGACTCGTGGCTAGAAAACTTGCAATTTTAAATAATTTTGACAACTTGATTACTCGCACACGAGTCCACTAACACCACAACAATACTCCATCGTGGAATCATTCTGTCTCCATACGGGAATGCCGTCCACGACACTCACGCTTATCTTGACAATTTTATGAGTAGCCATTAAAGTTATCTATGAACAACATATGTCTCCAAGTAGTCCATATCCACGGACGCGGCTATTCGAATAGATCATAACCCTGCAGGGGTGTACTTCGTCACACACGCTCTCGCCACTTATCGCCATGTGCACGTCATGCACCTCGGCAACCTTCAAGCGGAAGCCCAGCGAGGGAGTCGGCCACGACCGTTAACCACGCTAATACCTAGTCCAGGTTTATCGTCTATCTGAGGGTAACCCGCACAGAAGTCCGGCCGAGGTTTCCGCCATGTCCCCAAACGATGTGCGCAGGGTTCCCAAGCCCACCATCCGGGTGCCACTTGGTACACCGTGCCACTGCCTACCGCATCACAGCCCACATCTCAGGTCAGCACTATGCACGGCCTCCAGCATGACTATAAACACCAGAAACTACTTGCAACTCCTGGAGCGAGTACTAAGCGATTAATAAGTCGAGAGGGTCAATTAAGTATCCCAACGTGTGGTAGTATCTAGTCTTGGATTACATACACAGAACTCAATTCCTAAGGACGGTTCCAATGAAACAACCCGCCATGTACTCCTACATAGCCTTTCACCGGTACCTTTATCAAATCAGGTTCAACACACAAACTTTACTTACTGAACACATTCTCACAATTCTGTTCTTCTCCCATATGACAGACCATACACAACTCTAAGCATAGCATGCATGGCAGGATAAGGCACATCATGGCTCAAGCATCTACCAGGTATGATAGGTTGCAAGCTTCAGCTATTTACTATGACAAAGGCAGGTCATGCAAAGGAAGTGGGTTCAACTAACGTGGCAAAAGCATTTGAAGCATTTGATCCTAATGCAATAAGTAAGTGCAGGAGCGAGAACATGGGATTTATCGGGATGATCAAAATGGTTGCTTGCCTTGTTGCTCAGAGGAGGGACAATATCCGTCAGTCGGATATTCAGTGGAATCCGGAGGAGCGGAGCCCACCGAAAGAAATGACAACAATCAATAACAATCATATGCAACAAGATGATGCATGACCATGGCATGAGGATGCAAGGTGGCATGCTAATATGGCTAACATTTATTAGGTTTGAAGTTGATTTGAATTAGATTCAATATCACTTCAAACGGGGTATTCTCGAATACCGTTTTAATTGATTCGACCTGATGCTCAGATCAACTTGGTTTTAACATGCATGGAAATGATATGTTAAATTGCTGGTTGTGATTGATCAAGGTTTGATCATAGCATTTGTAATGGAATTAAAATGATTTTCAAATTCCAGCTCCAAAGCATTTATTAAATTTAACTTATTCATTATTCTACATGTTTGGTCCAGTAACATTTTCAAACATGTTTGAAAATGACATATTCAGATTCCTTGGATTTTTTGATACTTTTTCATATACAAATTATTTTCATTGGAGTTACAGATTAATTTCTATGATTTTTAGAAGTTTTTGCATTTTTCTGGAATCCTTTTAAATCAGAAATCCACTTATGGCGTCAGCATGGCATGAGCAGGTCCAACTGGCCGTTGAAAGTCAAACCTGACCAGTGGGACCGACTGGTCAGTGACTCTGGTCAGTTTTAGATTAGTTTTAAACTTAATTAGCTAATTAACAGTACTGGACCCACATGTCAGTGACTTATTAGTTTAATTGATTTTATTTTTATTAATCCAAAACATCGAGAGGCTGGCCCCACGCGTCACTGGCTCAGGCCAGCTGAGATCAACCGGCGGCCAGGTCATCCTCGCCAGCGGTGAGCCTCCGGCGACACCACAGACAGCGGAGGGCATCGTAAACTCGTCTCCGATGACCAAACGCATGGCAGAGACCACAGGGAGATCGGCCACTCCACGGCACGCACGATGGGGCAAACCCCAGGGGCTGGGGTGCCCGGAATCGACGCCGGCGACGAGCTCGGCGGCGACCAAAGCTCGACCAAAGCGTGGGGCTGGGCTCCTAAAGCATCTACGCGACGGCCTGAAGCTTCTGGTGGCCTCAGATGGACCAACCGTTCACCGGAGGGCTACCGGCGACGAGCTGCAGCGGCGGTCCTCGTCGGGCTCCGGTGGAACTAGGCCTAGAGGAAGAGATCGACGGGGAAAACTTAGGGGAAAGCTGCGCAAGCTCACGGGGAGTGCAGTGGTGGCGCTAGCTTGCTCGGGGAGGCGCTGTAGGCGACGAATCGATCGGAGCTCGCCGGCGGCCGAAGCTTGAAGACGACGGTGCCGTGGGTGTTGTAGGGCTCGGGGGACCTTCGGCTTCTGCAGGGAGGACCAGCTCGTCGGGGCGGAGCGAATGGGGCACTCGGGGGAAAGAACTAGGGGCCAGAGGCACAGGCAGCTCGAGCTCGAGCTCCTGTCAACGGCGGCAGTGGGGGAGGAAGAAACCGAGAGGATAGGGGGAAAATGGAGCGCGGGAATGGATAGGCCAGAGCTCGGGGAGGTTATCCCTGCTGTCGCGCTGTCCTGGGGAGCACCGGAGCGTGCCACGGCGGAGCAGGAGGTGGAGGAGACACCGTGGGCGTTCACTCCTCTGCCAGAAGGCAGGAGGAAGAAGACGCCCCTGCCCCTGGTGGGCTGGGCCTCCTTAGGGCGACAGGTAAGCTTCTTTCCATTTTCTTCTGTTTTGTTTCTGTTTTGCTAACTATTTGATCTGCTATTTGTTTCAGCTCCAAAATATTTTACAAAAAATATTTTGAACACACTAGAATATTTGTTGGAACATATCCAACCATTCGTGAACTTTTCAACATTTTTGAAAACTTAAAGTTTTTGAATTCAAATTTTAAACTTGAAACCAGTAGCTTTTTGCATTTATTTAAAATGCCAAATGTGTTATGAAAATAGTTTTCTTCACTGCTTATTTGCTTCCATGATTTATCAGAAAAGTTGAACTTTTCTTGAGGCCATTTTGGGTTCATTGATTTGAACAAGTTTATAATTTCTTTGAATTTGAGAAGTGGCTAGGGTTTTTTGAGTTTTGCTTCACCACTTGCTTTGATCTTGTTGTAATTTTTCTTGGATGCAATGCAAAGAAGATATGAGCACAATGCTATACTTGATTAGGGTTCCAAGGATGTGACACTTGCTTCTCATGTTTCCTTGCACCAACAATGCGGCTGAGTATGAGGCACTGCTACACGGGCTCAGGATAGCTAAGGAGATGAATCTCAGTCGGGTCAGATATTTGTGCGATTTAGATTGATAGCTCAACAAGTATCTGGCACTTGGGACTCCGAAGAACAATTGATGGTGGCTAATAGCGTGCGGTAACCGAGGTAGCGGGTCATTTTAACGGCTACCAGGTTGATCACATTGATCGCCGATAGAATGAGGCGGCTGATGATTTATCTCGACTTCGATCCCAACGCAAGCCTGTTCCCCCCAATGTGTTCGTGGACGTTTTGCATAACCCTTCTTTGAAGTTGCTTTCAGAAGAGGATATAGCACTTCCTGACATGGAATGACAACTAGTGGCGGCTCTCCAGATGATTCCTGACTGGTCAGTTACTTACATGGCTTAGCTGGCTCGAGGCGAGTTGCCAACTGACAAAATCTTTGCTCAACAGGTCGTACGGCGGTGCAAGTCCATGGTTATCCACAAGGGCGAGTTACACAAACGGAGAACCTGTGGGGTATTTGAACGTTCTGTTCCCCAAAGGAAGGGCAAGATATTCTCAATGAGATACATGCTGGCGACTGTGGGCATCACGTCGGGTCACGATCCTTTGTGTCAAAGGCTTTTCGCCATGGCTTCTACTAGTTGACGGATCATACTGATGCAGAGGATATATTGCGACGGTGTGATGGTTGTCAGAAATTTGACTGCCAAGTGCATGTGCCGGCTCAGGAATTGCGTATGATCCCAATCACATGGCCTTTTGCGGTTTGGGGGCTTGATATGGTTGGTCCGTTTAAGATGTCTTCCGACAAAAAGACTCATATGTTGGTGGCGGTTGATAAGTTTACCAAGTGAGTTGAAGCAAAGCCGGTCAGCAATTGGGAGGCAAAGACAGCAGCCAAGTTCCTCAAGAAGCTGATTTTTTGTTTTGGTTATCCCTACAGCATCATTACTGATAATGGTACCAATTTTTCTAAAGGATCCATGAAGGAGCTTTGTCAGCGGGAGCAGATCCGACTTGATGTATCTGCGGTGGCTCATCCACAGTCTAATGGTCAAGCTGGGCGAGCTAACCACGTGGTTTTGCGTGGGATCAAGTCCCGGCTCATGGTTCCTTTGCAGCACACTGATACGTCCATTTTGCATCATGTCTTCATGTTGATATTTATCGCTTCTTGGGCTGTTATTTCAATTCACGGTACAATACTTATGTCTTTCTCTCTTATTTTGCAAGGTTTACATGAAGAGGGAGAATGCCGGCAGATGGAATTCTCGCCTGAAAGAGGAGCAAAGTTGAGATACCTATTCTGCGCAACTTCAAACGCCGTAAAAATCAACGAGGATTTTTTTTCCGGATTTATAAAAAATACTGGGCCGAAGAAGCGCCAGAGGGGCGCCAGCAGGTGGCCACAAGCCTGCTTGGCGCGGCCACCCCCCTGGCCGCGCCAAGGGGGCTTGTGGGCAGCCTGCTGGCCCACTGGGCCCCCTCTTCTGCTATATGAAGTGTTTCGTCCGGAAAAAAATCAGGGAGGAGCTTTTTCGTGGATTTGCCACCGCCACGAGGCGGAACTTGAGCAGAACCAATCTAGAGCTCCGGCAGGACGATCTTGCCGGGGAAACTTCCCTCCCGGAGGGGGAAATCATCGCCATCGTCATCACCAACACTCCTCTCATCGGAGGGGCCTCATCACCATCAACATATTCATCAGCACCATCTCATATCCAAACCCTAGTTCATCTCTTGTAACCAATCTCGGTCTCGCGACTCCGATTCGTACTTGTAACGTTGCTAGTAGTGTTGATTACTCTTCGTAGTTGATGCTAGTTGGATTACTTGGTGGAAGAGTTTATGTTCAGATCCTTGCTGCTACTCATTACCTCTCTGGTCATGAATATGATTATGCTTTGTGAGTAGTTACTTTTGTTCCTGAGGACATGGATAAGTCATGCTAATAGTAGTCATGTGAATTTGGTATTCGTTCGATATTTTGATGTGTTGTATGATGTTTTTCCTCTAGTGGTGTTATGTGAACATCGACTACATAACACTTCACCATTATTTGGAACTAGAGGAAGGCATTGGGAAGTAGTACGTAGATGATGGGTTGCTAGAGTGACACAAGCTTAAACCCTAGTTTATGTGTTGCTTCGTAAGGGGCTGATTTGGATCAACTAGTTTAATGCTACGGTTAGATTTTGTCTTAATTCTTCTTTCATAGTTGCGGATGCTTGCGAGAGGGGTTAATCATAAGTGGGATGCTTGTCCAAGTAAGGGCAGTACCCAAGCGCTGGTCCACCCACATATCAAACTACCAAAGTAACGAACGCGAATCATATGAACATGATGAAACTAGCATGACAGAAATCCCCGTGTGTCCTCGGGAGCGCTTTTCCTCCTATAAGACTTTGTCTAGGCTTGTCCCTTGCTACAAAAGGGATTGGGCCACTTTGCTGCACCGTTGCTAATTTTGTTACTTGTTGCTTGCTACGAATCATCTCACCACACAATCACTTGTTACCCATAATTTTAGTGCTTGCAGATATTTCCTTGCTGAAAACCACTTGTCAGATCCTTTTGCTCCTTGTTGGGTTCGACACTCTTACTTATCGAAAGGACTACGATTGATCCCCTATACTTGTGGGTCATCAAGACTCTTTTCTGGCGTCGTTGCCTGGGAGTGAAGCGCCTTTGGTAAGTGGAACTTGGTAAGGAAACATTCAGATAGTATGCTGAAATTTATTGTCACTTGTCACTATGGATACTAATCCTTTGAGGGGCTTGTTCGGGGTATCTTCATGTCGAACGGAAGCACAAATAGTTTCTCCTCAACCTGCTGCACCTACTGAAAATATTTTCTTTGAATTTCCTTCGGGTATGCTTGAGAAACTGCTGGCTAATCCTTTTACAGGAGATGGAACATCACATCGAGACTTGCATCTAATCTATGTAGATGAAGTTTGTGGTTTATTTAAGCTTGCAGGTTTGCCCGAGGATGAGGTCAAGAAGAAGGTCTTTCCTTTATCTTTGAAGGATAAGGCGTTGACATGGTATAGGCTATGTGATGATACTGGATCATGGGACTACAATCGGTTGAAATTGGAATTTCATCAAAAGTTTTATCCTATGCATTTAGTACATCGTGATCGGAATTATATTTATAATTTTTGGCCTTGTGACAGAGATAGCATTGCTCAAGCTTGGGGGAGGCTTAAATCAGTGCTATATTCATGCCCCAATCATGAGCTCTCGAGAGAAATTATTACTCAGAACTTCTATGCTCGGCTTTCTCATGATGATCGCACCATGGTTGACACTTCTTGTACCGGTTCTTTTATGAAGAGAGACATTGACTTCAAATGGAATTTATTGGAGAGAATTAAACGCAACTCTGAAGATTGGGAGCTTGAAGAAGGTAAGGAGTCAAGTATGAATTTCAAGTTTGATTGCGTTAAATCCTTTGTTGAAACAAATACCTTTAGTGATTTTAGCGCTAAGTATGGACTTGACTCTTAGATAGTAGCTTCATTGTGTGAATCTTTTCCTGCTCATATTGATCTCCCCGAAGAGAACTGGTTTAAATAGAATCCTCCTGTAGAAGTCAATGTAGTTAAACCCGATCCAATTAAAGAGTGAGTCATTGCCTATAATGATCATGTTGTTCCCAGTGCTTACATTGACAAACCACCTTTCCCTGTTAGGATAAAGGATCATTCTAAAGCTTCAACTGTGATACGTAGAGGCTATATTAGAACACCTACACCCCCTATGCAAAGTAGAGTTGAACCTAGCATTGCTATCATCAAAGATCTTCTGTCCGACAATGTTGAGGGACATAATATTCACTTCTGTGAAGATGATGCTAGAATTGCAAAACCTCGCGCTAGAGACAAACATAGGCATGTTGTTGGCATGCCTGTTGTTTCTATTAAGATAGGAGATCATTGTTATCATGGATTATGTGACGTGGGTGCTAGTGTTAGTGCAATACCTCAATCCTTATATGACGAAATCAGCGACGAGATTGCACCTGTTGAGATAGAGCCTATTGATGTCACTATTCAACTTGCCAATAGAGATACTATCTGCCCTGTGGGAATTGTTAGGGATGTTGAAGTCTTGTGTGGTAAAACGAAGTATCCTGCTGATTTCCTAGTTCTTGCTACTGCACAAGATAGCTTTTGTCCCATCATATTTGGCAGACCTTTTCTCAATACCGTCAATGCTCATATTGACTGTGAGAAGCAAATTGTCACTATTTGCTTTGAAGGTGTATCACATGAGTTAAATTTCTCCAAGTTTGGTAGACAACCTCATGAAAAGGAGTTGCCTAGTAGGGATGAAACTATTGCCTTAGCCTCTATTGTCATGCCTCCTACTAATCCCTTAGAGCAATACTTGCTTGAGCATGAAAATGATATGCATATGTATGAAAGGGATGAGATAGATAGAGTTGTCTTAGAACAATGTCCTATCCTTAGGAATAACTTGCCTGTTGAACCGCTTGGGGATCCACCCACACCAAAGGGTGATCCTGTGTTCGAGCTTAAACAGTTGCCTGATACTCTTAAGTATGCTTATCTTGATGAAAAGGAGATATATCCTGTTATTATTAGTGCTAGCCTCTCAGAGCATGAAGAAAAGAAGTTACTAAAAACTCCGAGGAAGCACCGTGCTTCTATTGGATATACTCTTGATGATCTTAAGGGCATTAGTCCTACTCTATGCGAGCACAAGATTAAAACTGATCCTGACTTCAAACCAGTTGCTGATCATCAAAGGAGATTGAATCCTAAGATGAAAGAGGTAGTAAGAAAAGAAATACTAGAGCTCCTGGAAGCAGGTATCATCTATTATGTCGCTCATAGTGATTGGGTGAGTCCGGTGCATTGCGTCCCTAAGAAGGGAGGCATTACCGTTGTCCCTAATGATAAGGATGAATTGATCCCACAGAGGATTATTACTGGCTATAGGATGGTGATCGATTTTAGGAAATTGAATAAAGCCACTAGGAAAGATCATTACCATTTACCTTTTATGGACCAAATGCATGAAAGGCTGTCTAAACACACACACTTCTGCTTTCTAGACGGTTATTCTGGTTTCTCCCAAATACCAGTTGCACAATCTGATCAGGAGAAGACCACTTTCACCTGCCCTTTCGGTACCTTTGCTTATAGATGTATGCCTTTTGGCTTATGTAATGCACCTTCCACCTTTCAAAGATGTATGATGGCTATATCCTCTGACTTTTGTGAAAAGATTGTTCAGGTTTTCATGGATGACTTCTCCGTTTACGGGTCTTCCTTTGATGATTGCCTCAGCAACCTTGATCGAGTCTTGCAGAGATGTAAAGACACCAATCTTGTCTTGAATTGGGAGAAGTGCGACTTTATGGTTAAAGAAGGCATCATCTTAGGACATAAAATTTCTGAAAGAGGTATTGAAGAAGATAAGGCTAAGGTTGATGCGATCGAGAAAATGCCATACCCCACAGATACCAAAGGTATAAGAAGTTTCCTTGGTCATGCTGGTTTTTATAGAAGGTTCATTAAAGACTTCTCTAAGATTTCTAGGCCTCTTACCAATATCTTGCAAAAGGATATTCCTTTTGTCTTTGACGATGATTGTGAGGAAGCCTTCGAAATATTTAAGAGGGCTTTGATAACTGCACCTATTGTTCAACCACCTGATTGGAACTTGCCGTTTGGAATCATGTGTGATGCTAGCGATTATGCTGTTGGTGTTGTTCTAGGGCAAAGAGTTGATAAGAAGTTGAATGTTATTCACTATGCTAGTAAAACTCTAGACAGAGCCCAAAGAAACTATGCTACTACGGAGAAGGAGTTTTTAGCAGTCGTGTTTGCATGTGAGAAGTTCAGGTCTTACATAGTTGATTTTGAAGTCACTATTCACACTGATCATGCTATTATTAAGTACCTCATGGAGAAGAAGGACGCTAAACCTAGACTTATCAGATGGCTTCTCTTGATACAAGAATTTGATCTGCACGTTATTGACAGAAAGGGTGCTGATAACCCCGTAGCAGATAACTTGTCTAGGTCGGAGAACGTTCTTGATGACCCACAACCTATTGATGATAGCTTTCCCGATGAGCAATTGAATGTCATCAATGCTTCACGTAGTGCACCGTGGTATGCCGATTATGCCAACTATATCGTTGCCAAATATATACCACCTAGTTTCACATACCAGCAAAAGAAGAAATTCTTCTTTGACTTGAGACATTACTTCTGGGATGATCATCACCTTTATAAGGAATGAGTAGATGGTGTTATTAGACGTTGTGTACCTGAATATGAACAGGGTCAGATCCGATAGAAGTGTCACTCCGAGGCCTACGGAGGACACCGTGCGGGAGATAGAACTGCACACAAGATATTGCAATCAGGTTTCTATTGGCCCACTCTCTTCAAGGATGCCCGTAAGTTTGTCTTGTATTGTGACGAATGTCAAAGTGTAGGTAATATCGGTAAACGTCAGGAAATGCCTATGAACTATTCAATGGTCATTGAACCATTTGATGTTTGGGGCTTTGATTATATGGGACCTTTTCCAAAATCCAATGGGTATACTCATATCCTAGTTGCTGTTGATTACGTCACTAAGTGGGTAGAAGCTATCCCCACTAGTAGTGCTGATCACAACACCTCTATCAGGATGCTTAAAGAAGTTATTTTCCCTAGATTCGGAGTCCCTAGATATCTAATGACCGACGGTGGTTCACATTTCATTCATGGTGCTTTCCGTAAAATGCTTGCTAAGTACGATGTCAACCATAAAATTGTGTCTCCCTATCACCCTCAGTCCAGTGGTCAAGTAGAGCTAAGCAATAGAGAGATTAAACAGATTATGCAAAAGACTGTCAACAGGTCTAGAAAGAATTGGTCTAAGAAGCTCGATGATGCACTGTGGGCTTATAGAACTGCCTATAAGAATCCCATGGGCATGTCTCCGTACAAAATGGTGTATGGTAAAGCATGTCATTTACCTATTGAGCTAGAGCATAAAGCTTATTGGGCAATCAAAGAGCTCAACTTTGATTTCAAACTTGCCGGTGAGAAGAGGTTATTTGACATTAGCTCGCTTGATGAATGGAGAGCTCAGGCATATGAAAATGCCAAGTTGTTCAAAGAAAAGGTTAAGAGGTGGTATGATAAGAGGATATAAAAGCGTGAGTTCAATGTAGGTGATTATGTCTTGCTATATAACTCTCGTTTAAGATTCTTTGCAGGCAAGCTTCTCTCTAAATGGGAAGGTCCCTATGTTGTTGAGGAAGTATATCGTTCCGGTGCTATCAAGATCAACAACACGGAAGGTAATTGTCTGAGAGTTGTAAATGGGCAGAGAATCAAGCATTATATCTCAGGTACTCCCATAAATGTTGAAAGCAATATCATCAATACCATAATTCTGAAAGAATACCTAAGGGACATTTATCAGCCTGTTTTAGACTCCGAAAACAAAGAGGTATGTGATTTGATAAGAAAACAGAGTCCAAAACTTTTCCAGTAGGAAATTTTCTCCGTTTTGGAATATTTGAAAAAAATACAAAAATTGGAAGTAGTCCGGAAAGTGCGTGAGGAGGCGACAAGCCTGCCCGGCGCGAGCCCACCACCTGGCCGCACCGGGAGGGCCTGTGACCACCTCGTGCACCTCCCGGACTCCGTTTTCGTGCGGAGTACTCCTTCTGGTCTGAAAAAAATCAATATATACTCTCCCGTTTGGTCTGACCCTCGTATCACGTAGATTTCCTCTGTTTTTCGTTTCGAGCCTGTTTTTTGCCGCAGATTTAGAGCAAGATGGCGTCCGAGGAATTTGTGGGGGAGAACAATCTCCGTCAAGTCTATGGAGAAGTACATGCTGATCTGAAAAGGATGGAGGTCATGGAGGTTAAGGAAAGGCTACCTAAAGAAACCAAGGGCAAAGCTGAGGAGAAGAATCAGGCATGGGACGAAGTTCAATCTGTGCTCAACAAGGAAGAAGTTGAAGAAGTGGATTTCCTCCAACCCTACCTCCACCTACTGTCTCCATCCTTGATTGAACTCTTGAGGTTTTGTGAAACAACTGGTGCTCGCAATACTTATCTCACTCGTGAAGTTGTTTTGCTGGAAAAACATATCACAGATCTCCAAGGTATAACTCAAAGATTGATGGCCCTCTTGGAATCAAAGGTTGCAGCAACTCCACCACCATCACCTCCAAAGGAAGACTACTAAACATGGGTATGGGCAATCCCCTTGGCTTGTGCCAAGCTTGGCGGAGTTGCCCCGGTATCGTATCACCATCACATCTTTTGCATTTACCTTTGTTTTAAGTTTTACTTTTCAGTTTTCTTTCTTTTTCTCTAGAAGTTTAAAAGTCTTAGTGTTTTAGTCTTGATTTTTGCTTTGTGTCACCCCTGATGTATTCGAGCTCGTGAGCCATATAATAAGGAGTGTCTTAGTTGAAGGGCTTTGCCTCTTGCCATGATCAATAGATTGAGAAGAGAACAAAAGCATGAAAGATCATGTAGTGATCTTATGGGAAGTGATGGCTTCACATATAAAAAGAATGATGATTGAAACTTGTTGAGGGTAGACAAACGTAGACCTTGGTCATTGTTGCAACTAATAGGAAGTGATAAAGAAGCAGAGGTTCACATATAAATATATCATCTCTGACACCATCTATGATTGTGAACACTCACTAAACTATTGCATGCCTAGAAGTAGATGTTGGACAAGGAAGACAACATAATGAATTGTGTTTGCTTGGCTCCGAACAATGTTATATGATTAGAGATCCCTTAGCATGTGAAGATTGCTTCCACCTCACATTAGCCAAACCTCCCGCATTAAGTAGAGATACTACTTGTGCATCCATAAACCATCAACCCAGTTTTGCCATGTGAGTCCACCATACCTACCTATGGATTGAATAAGATCCCTCAAGTAAGTTGTCATCGCTGCAAGCAATAAAAATTGCTCTCTAATATGTATGATCTATTAGTGTGTGAAAAATAAGCTTTGTACGAACCTGTGATGAGGAAGACATAAAAGCGACAGACTGCATAATAAAGTTCTTTATCACATGAGGCAATATAAAGTGACGTTCCTCCGCACTAAGAGAACACGCATCCAAACCTCAAAAGCGCATGACAACCTCTGCTTCCCTCTGCGAAGGGCCTATATTGTACCTTTACTTGTTGCCCTTGAAAGAGTCATGGTGATCTTCACCAATTCCTTGTTTCGCCTTTATCTTGGCTAACGTCATATGCTTGGGAAAGATCTATATTCATATGTCAACTTGGAAGTTAGTATTCATGAATTATTATTGTTGGCATTGCCCTTGAGGTAAGCGGTTGGGAGGCAAAACTGTAAGCCCCTATCTTTCTCTGTGTCCAGCTGATATTTTGATCTCATGAGTACCACGTGAGTTGTAGCAATTGTAGAGAACAAAAGAATGATTGAGTATGTGGATTTGCTTTACAAGCTCTTATTTGACTCTTTCTAATGTTGTGATAAATTGCAATTGCTTCAATGACTAAAGGCTATCGGTTGTTACTTCTCAGTAAGGTTCTTGATCCATGCTTTACTTTGTGAAGGAATTATCACTTTAGCATGAGAGATTATATGTTGGTATGGCTGTTCTGATCATGATCATGATGCATGCATGTTCGTATCTTGTTTTGTCGACACCTCTCTCCCTAAACATGTGGACATATTTATTGAGCTCGACTTTCGCTTGAGGACAAGCGAGGTCTAAGCTTGGGGGAACGTCCATTTTGAATCATGTTTTCATGTTGATATTTATCGCTTCTTGGGCTGTTATTTCACTTTACGGTACAATACTTATGCCTTTTCTCTCTTATTTTGCCAGGTTTACATGAAGAGGGAGAATGCCGGTAGCTAGAATTCTGGCCTGAAAGAGGACCAAAGTTGAGATACCTATTCTGCGCAACTCCAAATGCCGTAAAAATCAACGAGGATTTTGTTCGGATTTATAAAAAATACTGGGCCGAAGAAGCGCCAGAGGGGCGCCAGCAGGTGGCCACAAGCCTGCTTGGCGCGGCCACCCCCCTGGTCGCGCCAAGGGGCTTGTGGGAAGCCTGCTGGCCCACTAGCCCCCCTCTTCTGCTATATGAAGGGTTTCGTCTGGAAAAAAAATCAGGGAGGAGCTTTTTCATGGATTCGTCGCCGCCACGAGGCGGAACTTGAGCAGAACCAATCTAGAGCTCCGGCAGGATGATCCTGCCGGGGAAACATCCGTCCCGGAGGGGGAAATCGCGCCATCGTCATCACCAACACTCCTCTCATCGGAGGGGACTCGTCACCATCAACATCTTCATCAGCACCATCTCATCTCCAAACCCTAGTTCATCTCTTGTAACCAATCTCCGTCTCGCGACTCCGATTCGTACTTGTAAGGTTGCTAGTAGTGTTGATTACTCTTTGTAGTTGATGCTAGTTGGATTACTTGGTGGAAGAGTTTATGTTCAGATCCTTGATGCTACTCATTACCTCTCTGGTCATGAATATGATTATGCTTTGTGAGTAGTTACTTTTGTTCCTAAGGACATGGGATAAGTCATGCTAATAGTAGTCATGTGAATTTGGTATTCGTTCGATATTTTGATGTGTTGTATGTTGTTTTTCCTCTAATGGTGTTATGTGGACGTCGACTACATAACACTTCACCATTATATGGGCCTAGAGGAAGCCATTGGTACTTAGTAAGTAGATAATGGGTTGCTAGAGTGACAGAAGCTTAAACCCTAGTTTATGTGTTGCTTCGTAAGGGGCTGATTTGGATCCACTAGTTTAATGCTATTGTTAGATTTTGTCTTAATTCTTCTTTCGTAGTTGCGGATGCTTGTGAGAGGGGTTAATCATAAGTGGGATGCTTGTCCAAGTAAGGGCAGTACCCAAGCGCTGGTCCACCCACATATCAAACTATCAAGGTAACGAACGCGAATCATTTGAACATGATGAAACTAGCATGACAGAAATTCCCGTGTGACCTTGAGAGCGCTTTTCCTCCTATAAGACTTTGTCCAGGCTTGTCCCTTGCTACGAAAGGGATTGGGCCACTTTGCTGCACCGTTGTTACTTTTGTTACTTGGTGCTTGCTACGAATCATCTCACCACGCAATCACTTGTTACCGATAATTTTAGTGCTTGCAGATATTTCCTTCCTGAAAACCACTTGTGAGATCCTTCTGCTCCTCGTTGGGTTCGACACTCTTACTTATCGAAAGGACTACGATTGATCCCCTATACTTGTGGGTCATCACACACCCCGAGTTGTTGGGTCGAAGAACTCCCCTCGGTACTTTGGAGCATCAGGACCACACCTAACAGATCCACTAGTGACACTCCTTTTTTCCTCGTCTATGGGGCCGAGGCGGTTCTTCCAAGTGATATAAGGCATGATTCTCCCAGAGTCACTGCTTACGTGGAAGCAGATAATGAGCAGGCGCGTCAGGATTCCTTGGATGCTTTATAGGAAGCGTGTGATTTGGCTGCAGCACGATCAACTATCTAACAACAAGACCTACATCGCTATCACAGCCAACGGGTTAAGAGCTGGATTTTCCAGGAAGGTGATTTAGTGCTTCGACTGGTGCAAGATCACACATGCATGCACAAGCTATCACCTCTATGGGAAGAACCTTTCATCGTCAGCAAAAGTCTTGATAATGGCTCCTACTATTTGATTGACATTCGTCCAGATAAGCCAACCTTAGAGCAAGAGACGACTCGCCCATGGATCATTGCCCACCTTCGGCCTTACTACACTCAGAGCTATTGGCTCCTTATCTATGTACATAGTTTAAAATTTTGTACCATTTTTATCAAAACAATAAAGCCGACGCCCACGAAATTTGGGTCTCTGCCATTTTAGCCTATATGTTGAGCATGAGTCTTAATTGTTTACATAAGCCACCCAAGAGGATGAACCACCGCCAAGGAGGTCATTCAAACATGGATGCTACTAGTATCAAAGAGGATGAGCCGCCCTGTTGCAATTGTTCAAACATGGATACTAATAAGCCAAAGAGGACCAATTGCCATGATGCATGGTTCAAACATAGGCGCCAATTTATGATCTTGAAGAATAAAGTCGGCTTACTTGGGGGCTACTAATCCCCAGGTTGTTTACTAGTAATAGCATCATCTTCTGCAATCCTATGCTTGGCTTTTCCTTGATCATAGGTCACTTTTGGTCTTCCTACTCATTGAGTTCAACCTGAATACCCTCTTGGCTTGCGAAAAATTAACGCATTACAACTGCTATACTCGACTGTATGTGTCACACCCTATTCTTACTACCACTTCTCTATAATGCAAAAAATATGAGCTTGTTAAAACTTTTTCAAAACTAATGATGTGAGTGCCATGATTGTCATTGTATGCTTGTGTGTTTGATCATGTGATGATAAAAAACCTATTTTCACAATATTGATTTATTTCCAAAAACCTTGACTTGTTTCTAATCAAGATAAAACCCTACTTTGAGTTGCACTACATGCCCTTGATGACAAGGAGTGTTTCTACCCAAAGGTAGTGATCTAATTTTAACTTCATTTTAGTGCTTCAAATCCACAAAATAATTATTTTTAGAATTATTATACTAATTAATTTACATGTCCATTTCTGAGGCCGTAATTGGTATTCCTACTTGGAAAAATACTTTTCTGCCTTAGAAAAATCTGATTAAATTTGGAGATGATCATAAGGACATATATTTTCCATACATAAGATTTGAAACCCCTATTTATATTATAATTATTTGAGTAAAACCCTAAAAACCATTTCTGTCAGTTTTGACCTTTTGAAATATTTCCAAAGGAAATATTCTCAATTAAATCCTAGAAAATTCTAGTGGTATCCCTAAGCCATGTTTGGTGTCCACATAAAGTTTCACCTTGATCCAAGGTGATTAAGGACCCCAAATAACCCTAAAACCCCTTATGTCCAGATTGGAGTTAGAGCAACTCTACATAGCAAGGTTTGTCCTATGATGTTGAAACTTTGCAGGCGAGTCTAATACCTCAAATGAGGGTTCCACACCAAAAATGGGATTTGTGGGACTTAGTTTGCCCACACTCTCTTTGGAAGGGACAGATCTGGCCAAATGGTGGTGTTTTCAAGTTTACAAAGCTAAACTTGTCCAATGGAGCTCAAACTTGGTGAAACCCCATGTTTTAGCACCAAACCCAAACATGTTAAGTTGCAGCACTAGTGGTGGGGTGCAACTGCCCCAAACCACTGTAGAACACCTTCTGACTTGATCCAAACTCTCAGATTAGGTGGCCAGTATCAATGCCCAACCCCAGTCAACTGGCCCCTCACTAGTTCAAAGTGGAAATGACAAAAACCCCATTCTAAGGTTTAGTTCAAAGCTGACAGCACCAGTATTCCTTGTCTCCCTTGACCAGCGGAAGCTCCCACTGGACCCCAACAACTAGCCTCACTCCCAGCCAGTGCCAGGACATACTAGACACGTCCAAAGTGTTTTAGAGCGCACTAGCATGCCGTGGCATGCCAAAACTGCGCTTTCGGCGCGCTACAAGAGGCCACCGAGGTGGGGGCTGAAAGTGCGTTATATCGACTAGAGGGGGGTGAATAGGAGATTTTTAGAATTTCATCACTGAGGAAATTACTTTTGAGGAAATTCCTCACTGATGACTAACTTGCAGCGGAAACAGCAAAATGATCAGGACTACAAAGTATCACTACAGCAGTTTTTCAGAGTGAAGAACATGGAAAACAGTTTGCACAGTACGCGGGCATGGAGAAAATATATGAGGATTAACTCGCATGAAGAATTTGGGGTTGAGGAATTTTAGAGAAAGTCTTCAGCAAATTCTTCAAACAGTGACAGTGAAAATCATCAACACACAATCTGAGGAATGTAAAGAGTTGAAGAAATAGAACCCGTTTCACAATGAAGACAGTGGTTGATGACCCAACTCCAACTGCTGTGACAGTTGTACATATGGTTTGGAGTGGCTTGGTACTGAAACCAAAAGACACACAGTCCCGGGACACACAGTCCCAACCGTATTCTCCTTGGGCTAAGAACACACAGTCCTCGCCCAACACTCGTGGTAAGTCTTCAGGGCATACTTCCAAACCCTCACAAACTTGGTCCCCTAGCGATCCACAATTGACTGCTGGATAGCTCTAGACCATGACGCCTAACCGTCTGGAGGATGCACAGTCCTCAAAGGTAAAAGGCTTCAGTCCCACACAGGAACAACTTCTTCAGTGATGCTCGATCACTTGGTTTTCGGTTTGTGGTTTGGTGTTTGGGGTATTTCCTCACTGATGAATTACTCTCGAAGACTCTGAGGAATTTGGGTTGCTCTTATGACAAGTGTCAAATTCTAACGGAGCAGCCAACCAGCTAATGGTTGTGGGGGCGGCTATTTATAGCCTGGGAGCATCCCAACATGATTTGACATTAATGCCCTTAAATAATATGACCGTTGGTGTGGATAAGACCAATGATGTGGCGCGACTTGCGGTAACGGTCGGGACCCTCAACTGTGAGGGTCATCATGTCTCTCATATTCCTCACTTGAGGCTTTTGGTAGGATTAGGCTTGGGTTGAGCATCGTGAGGAAATTCATTCCAACGTGTTACTTTGACCCCCTTTAACTGTATGGTGTTCCTATGACTCAAAGGTGAAGAAAATAAAACAGACAGAATAAATCTTCATGCTTCAAAATCTTCAGATTATTTTTCTTCAGGACACACCGAATTCCTCATCTTCAATTTCTTCATGAGGAATATCAATTTCATCGCAATTTCTTCGCGGTTCAATTCTTCAGCTTCAGTACAACTTCTTCAGCCGAAGATATACATTTTTAGGGGCCGATATCCATCGAATATATCAAACTCCTCAGTGACTTATAGATCCTGTGTACACTCATGAACACATTAGATACTTAACCTATATGTCTTCAAACCACCAAAATCACTAAGGGGCACTAGTTGCACTTACAATCTCCTTCTTTTTGGTGGTTGATGACAATTAGGTTATGTCTTCAACGGGGATTCATCAGCTGACATTTTTGTACCTGTGAACAGAGTTTCTTCAACAAACGGGGATTCAACGGGCATTCTGATGAAACTTGCAGATTTTCTTCAATAAATGCTGCAAATGAGTTAAGTTGATGAGAACCTAGAGATTCATCAGCTGACATTTTTGTACGTGTGAACAGAGTATAGTTGCGAGGAATTTGGAGAGGTCATATGCGTTCTCAGATTTGATGAAATGAAAATTTCTAAAGTTGAGGAATTTGACCAGTGGATGAGGAATTCGTCTAAGCACACTATTCTTGGGTTCCAGAGTTGTACGGATTCAAAAATTTGCACAATTGAGGAATCTCGTGAAGATTTTTAGATGCTTAGTGAAATTCATCAATAGTTGAGGAATAAGCAGTTTTTGAGGAAAAGAGATTGATGGATACTTGAGGAAAAACAGATTTCACACATCTAAAGTGAAATAGTAGATCGAAAGAGCTGTAAAAATAGGGTTTTTATTTACCCTATATAGCGCGCATGAAGAACAGAGAAGGAACTAGCAGTAGATGGTCTTCACTGCGAGTCCACTGCGCCCTAACTCGGCAACAGAGGACAGCTACGGCGGCGGCAGACGAAGATGATCCGGTTCCGGCATGGTTTCGGTGACGGAGAGGTCGAGGCAGTCAAGCTTTTCCTCGCCGGCATCGAGACTTCTAGCGGTGGCGCTAGGAATTTTGAGCTTTGCTGTAGCAGGAGGGCGATGGGACGAAGAAGATTTTACCGAAGGGAGATGGGGACATATTTATAGCCAGGTGGTAACTGTTGGCGTGAAAGTATCGGACCAAATAGCCCCTGTCTCTATGTCTCCGCAAGACACGTGTAGCCCACGACCTAAGCGGTGGAGATCGTGGTTATCCGAACGGGAAAGTGGGGTTCAGTTACTGTGTAACAAAAAAAATATTTGTGAAGATTTGAGGATTTTGTTACAAAATCATCAGCTGACAAGGATGTAGTGAGGATTTTGAACAAAGTTTCAAGTAGAACGCATATGAAGAATTGAATAAACTGGGTGAGAGTAGCATAGAGGGAAAGTAGGGTCCGATCACATTCACTTAGATGAAATATCAAATTGAAGAAATAGCTATAAGTGAATGTTGTTGAGGACTTTGAAATCACAGTCTATCTAGGTAAACGAAAATCATCAAGTGTTTTCCAAGATTTTGATTAACTTGAGGATTTTATGACAAAGCGTCATGATGATGAATTTCAGTTTTGAAGAAAAATAAGTTTGAAGAGCAACTGTTTTGAAGAAAATCAACTTTTGAAGAAATTCAGCTTTGAAGAAATTCAACTTAAGGAATTTCAAGTTGGGTGGTGGCGTGACCCACCACATAAGAATGTTGATTTCAGATGCCGCGTACAATTGTCGTAGGGCCCTGAGAATCAATTTCTTTGTTTATTTCCTCACACTAAGAGTGATATTCTTCATTGGTTGAAGAAAATCGATTCATCGTGTGTTGCACATCTAAGTCATCAATTTTGCATGAGTGTTAGGATGTGCGCATGTTTTTACAAAACATTTGAAGATTCTAACATATTTAGCTCACACCGCAACTTGCAAAACCTTTTCTCATCCAAGGGCTTAGTGAAGATATCTGCCAGTTGATCGTCAGTCTTCACATGGTCGATGAGGATATTGCCCTTGAGGACATGGTCCCGAAGAAAATGGTGACGAATCTGGATGTGCTTAGTCTTCGAGTGATGTACTGGGTTGTATGCAATCTTGATTGCACTCTCATTGTCGCAGTAGAGAGGCACATTCTTCATGTTGATGCCGTAGTCCTTGAGGGTTTGCTTCATCCATAGCAATTGAGCACATCATGAACCAGCAGCAATGTACTCAGCTTCGGCAGTGGAGAGTGAAACGCAGTTCTGCTTCTTTGAGGACCAGCAGACTAGTGATCTTCCGAGGAAATGACATGTGCCAGAGGTTGACTTGCGATCCACGCGGTCACCAGCATAGTTTGAATCAGAATATCCCACAAGATGAAGATCTGAGCCCTTGGGGGTACCATAATCCTAGTGTTGATGTGTGAGCTAAGTATCGAAGAATATGCTTCACAACCTTATGGTGTGATTCCTTCGGTTTTGCTTGAAAACGTGCACACATGCAAACACTAAGCATTATATCTGGCCTAGAGGCACACAAATACAGTAAAGAGCCAATCATGGAGCGATATACCTGCTGATCGAATTCTTTACCATTTTCGTCAGTGCAGAGGTGGCCGTTGGTAGGCATTGGAGTCTTGGCACCTTTGCATTCATGCATGTCAAATTTCCTCAGAACATCCTTGAGGTATTTCTCCTGTGATATGAAGATTCCATTGCGTTGTTGACGAATTTGAATACCTAAGAATAATTTCATCTCCCCCATCATAGACATCTGATATTCTTCACTCATCATGTAAGCAAATTCATCGCTGTAACGTTTGTCAGTACAACCAAATATGATATCATCGACATATATCTGGCACACAAATAGTTCATTATCATAGGATTTAGTGAAAAGAGTTGGATCGAGTGAACCAGGTTTGAAGCCTTTCTTCATGAGGAATTCCTTCAATGTATCATACCATGCCCGAGGGGCTTGCTTGAGACCATAGAGCGCCTTTTTGAGTCTGAAGACTTTGTCTTTATTCTTTGGATCCTCAAAACGGGGGGCTGAGCAACATATACTTCTTCCTCAAGCTTACCATTGAGCAATGCACTTTTCACATCCATTTGATATAAGATGATGTTATGATGATTAGTATAAGCAAGTAGTATTCGAATAGCTTCAAGGCTAGCAACAGGTGCAAAAGTTTCATCGAAATCTATTCCTTCAACCTCTGTGTAGCCTTGGATCCTCATCTTGCTTGTTTCGGAAAATCCACTTGGTGTCGATGATATTGTGCTTGCGAGGATCTGGTCGTTTGACGAGCTCCCATACGTCATTCAGCTTGAATTGAAGAAGTTCATCTTGCATGGCTTGAATCCACTCCGGCTCCATGAAAGCCTCAACAACTTTTGATGCCCACAAAAGTTAACCAAGTGTGAAGCTTTTGAGCAAGTGAGAGGACCTGGCGCGTTGATATCATTGAGGATTTTGTCAAGTTCCATTTCGTTTGCAATCCTCGGATGAGCTGGTTGAGGATTTCATCTGGGCTGAGGAATTGGTTCTGGAGCAATTTCTTCAGGAGCATCTTCTTGATTTTCATCAGTGCTGGGAATGATTTCTTCATCAATTTACTCAGTGGGAACAATGTCTTCAGTAGCTTTGAGCTTTATTGCTTCCTCAGGAGACAACTTATCTGGATAAGGAGGCAATTGCTCTCTTTGCGAGACATTAGTTTCATCGAACCGCACATATACAGTCTCAACAACCTTGTTGTGATAGTTATTGAAGAATCTGTAGGTGTGCGAGTCCTTTCCATAACCGAGCATAAAACCCTCATGTGCCTTAGGTGCAAACTTTGAGCTATGGTGAGGATCTCTAATCCAACATTTTGCACCGAAGACTTTGAAATAACTTACATTGGGTTTCTTGTCTGTGAGGAGTTCATATGAGGTTTTCTTGAGGAATTTGTGAAGATATACCCTGTTGATGATATGGCATGTAGTGTTAATTGCTTCAGGCCAAAAGCGACGAGGAGTCTGATATTCTTCAAGCATGGTTCTTGCCATATCAACCAGAGTCATCTTCTTCCTTTCGACGACACCATTCTGTTGAGGAGTATAAGGAGCAGACAATTCGTGAGTAATACCAAGTTCATCAAGATAATTATCAATACCAGTGTTTTTGAACTCTGTGCCATTATCACTCCTGATGTGTTTGACCTGGACACTGAAGTTCGTCGAGGCCCTTGAGGAAAATCGTTTGAAGACTTCCTGCACTTCAGTTTTATATAAAATGATATGCACCCATGTGTATCTGGAATAATCATCAACTATGACAAAGCCATATAAAGATGTTGCATTTGTTAGTGTGGCATAATCAGTAGGTCCAAATAGATCCATGTGAAGCAATTCAAATGGATGAGTAGTGGTCATGATAGTCTTCGAGGGGTGCTTGGATCTGGTCATTTTCCCAGACTCACAAGCACCGCACAGGTGGTCCTTGAGGAATTTGACTGATTCAATGCCGATGACATACTTCTTCTTCGCGAGCGTGTGCAAATTCCTCATGCCTGCATGACCAAGTCTTCGATGCCACAACCACCCTTCTGAGGTTTTTGCTAGTAGGCAAGTGGCTGGTTGAGGACGTGTAGAGAAATCAACAATGTACAAATCCCCTCTTCTAACACCTTCAAAGACTTTGGATCTGTCAGATTCCATGATGACAACACATATATATCTTCCAAAGATAACAATCATATCAAGATTACAAAGCATTGATACTAACATGAGGTTAAATCCAAGGGTTCAACAAGCATCACTTTGTCCATGTGCCTGTCCTTGGAAATAGCCACTTTGCCAAGTCCCAATACCTTGATTTTACCTTTGTCAGCATATGTGATTTGCTTCAGGGGTGATGGAGTTAGTGGCATATTCATCAGCAAGCTTTTGTCACCGGTCATGTGGTGTGTGCAACCACTATCAAGAACCCACTCAGTATTCTTGGGTTTGTCATCCTGCAGATGAATTAGTACAGCTTACCATCTCATATGCTTCAGACTTGAAGAATATGATATCAATTTCATCAGATAGGAATTTCATCATAAACAGAATTATAAGGACATGTGAAATATTTCTATTTCATCAATATTGGCTTGCGTCCCATCAAGTGTTTTCCTCAGGTCTCCAGCAAATTTTTCAGATGATGATTTTCATCTGGAGACCTGACCTGCAAAAGTGATTAGTTCAATTTCTTCACCACCCACATCTGAAGGGGTGGTAAAGCATTCATCATCCCGCGAGCACCATATGAGAAAGGGGGCATTGAAGCTAATGCACTTCTCTTAACAGTAGGAGGGTTAAAGTACTCAAATGAATATGCAGAGTACTTATTTGAGGATTTATGAACATAATGATTTGAAGAATAACGCTCATATTCATATTCCTTGTAATTTCCCTGCATGTTAGAAGCATTCGCACGGGTACGAACATAGTTTTGACCAGTTGAGGATTTTGATCCTCTTGAAGACTTTGGTCCTCCTGAGGAATTTGATCTCGGGTTCAAATTCTTCATAGGTGGTGTCATGAGGACATTCACCTGAAGATTTTCAAGGCAACTTTTGAGAACCCAGATTTTCCTCACGGGAGGCCCATTCCTGCAGTTAGGTCCAACATATCAAGCAAATACTTCACCAGATTGATTTGTGAACAGTCTATAGTTGGAGTCAAATGACTCATCTGAGGAATAGGATAATTCACATGAAAATCCTGTTAGATTGGATGGATCAAAAGGAGGCCCTTTAGCAGCAACCCATGAGGTTTTGGGATACTGCTCAGGTTTCCAATATGATCCATCAGCATTCAATTTCCTCTCAAAGGCAATTCCTTCTTTCCTCGGGTTCCTGTTCAAGATCTGCTTTTTGAGCACATCACAAAGGGTTTGGTGTCCTTTGAGACTTTTGTATATGCATGTCACATACAATTCCTTCAGCCCTGCATTTTCATCAGTGACATTTGTGGTTTCCTCAAGTGAGGAATTTGACACTACAGGAGCAGTTGAAGAATTTGTAGCAATAGAAGCATTTGATGATTCTGGTGAAGAATTAGCAGTTTCACGTTCGATGCATTTAAAACATGGAGGAATGAATACAGCTTGAGCAGTACTGGTCTGTTGAGCTAGTAATGAATCATTTTCCATACGAAGATCATCATGAGAAATCCTCAGCTTCTCAAGATCAAGCTTCCTTTGAAGAAATTCATAGGAAAGTTTCTCATGATCAACGAGGAGTGTAACATGACGATCTTGAAGATTATCAAATATGGACTAAAGACTTTTCATATCTTGAGTGAGGATTTGGGTAAGATTCATTTCATCATTCAACAGATCGTCACTTCTGTTTAGCAATTTCTAAAGCTTTTCCAGGGCAGTTTGTTGTTTAGTGGCAATGATAGCAAGTTTACCGTAACTGGGTTTTTTATAATCATCAAGTTCACAGTCACTTGAATCAGAGGAGGAAGCATCATTCGACACCTTTGAACCTTTTGCCATGAAGCAATAGGTTAGAGCGAAGTCATCAGCATAGTCATCAGTGTGGATTGTGTTATCATTTTCTTCAAGGTTGAAGATTGACTTGCTGATGAATGTGCTTGCAAGTGCAAGGCTAGCCTGTCCAGATTCTGAGTCTTCATCAGAACCCTCCTCTTCATCACATTCCTCGGATTCTGCCTCGGAATCCATTTCCTTGCCAATAAGTGCCCGAGCCTTTCTGAAACTAGTCTTCTTGTGCGATGAGGACTTTGAGGATGAGGATTTTGAAGATTTCTCCTTTTTCTTCGAGTCATCAGAACTTTCATCCTTGTATTTCTTCTTCTTTGATTCTTTTCCCCAACGAGGACAATCAGCAATGTAGTGACCTGATTTCTTGCATTTGTGGCAGGTTCTTTTCTTGTAGTCCTGAGATGAAGATTCTGATTTCCTCATATCTCTTCTTGAAGATTTACCAAACTGTCCACGTCGTGTAAACTTCTGGAATTACCTCACGAGCATTGCAAGCGCCTGTCCAAATTCTTCAGGATCACGAATGCTACCATCCGAGTCTTGTTCTTTAGTTGAGGAAATTGCTTTGGCCTTCAGTGCAGTGGTCTAGAATAGCTTGGTCCATATAGATCTCTCTTTTCTTCTTGTTGGAATTCATGAGTATTGAGTCTTTCGAGTATATCAGCTAGATCAAGCATCTTGTAGTCTGGTCTTTCTTGAATCATCAGAACTAAAGTATCAAATGAAGAATCCAAAGATCTTCGCAGTTTCTTCACAACTTCGTGATCAGTAATGTCTCGAGCTCCCACTGCTTGCACTTCATTTGATATATCAGTGAGGCGATCAAAGGTATCTTGGAAGCTTTCATTGTCAAGCCTCTTGAAGCGATTGAAGAGATTGCGAAGAACATCAACACGAGAATCACGCTGGGTTGATACTCCTTCATTAACTTTGGACAGCCTTTCCCAGATAAGTTTTGTTCAGCCCAAAGCACTCACTCTGCCATACTGGCCCTTGCTCAGATGGCCACATATGATATTCTTCGCTTGAGAATCAAGTTGCTTGAATTTCTTCACATCAGCGGCAGAGAAAGTAGCAGTGATGATAGGGACGCCATGTTCCACAATATACCAGAGATCATTGTCAATAGCTTGTAGATGCATCTGCATCTTGGTCTTCCAGAAGGGAAAGTCCTTTCTTTCGAAAGTAGGACATCCTGCAGTAACCTTGATCATGCGTGTAGTCGACATAACTAAAACTCCATGTGGTTAAACCAAAATCACATAGAACAAGGGAGTACCTTGCTCTGATACCAATTGAAAGTGCGTTATATCGACTAGAGGGGGTGAATAGGAGATTTTTAGAATTTAATCACCGAGGAAATTCCTTTTGAGGAAATTCCTCACTGATGACTAACTTGCAGCGGAAACAGCAAAAGGATCAGGACTACAAAGTATCACTACAGCAATTTTTTAGAGTGAAGACCATGGAAAATAGTTTGCACAGTACGCAGGCACGGAGAAAATAGATGAGGATTAACTCTTGTGAAGAATTTGGGGTTGAGGAATTTTAGAGAAAGTATTCAGCAAATTCTTCAAACAGGGACAGTGAAAATCATCAACACACAATCTGAGGAATGTAAAGAGTTGAAGAAATAGAACCCGTTTCAAAGTGAAGACAGTGGTTGATGACCCAGTTCCAACTCCTGTGACAGTTGTACATCTGGTTTGGAGCGGCTTGGTACTGAAACCAAAAGACACACAGTCCCGGGACGCACAGTCCCTACCGTATTCTCCTTGGGCTAAGAACACACAGTCCTTGCCCAACACTCGTGCTAAGTCTTCAGGGCAGACTTCCAAACCCTCACAAACTTGGTCACCTGATGATCAACAATTGACTGTTGGATAGCTCTAGACCATGACGCCTAACCGTCTGGAGGATGCACAGTCCTCAAAGGTAAAAGGCTTCAGTTCCACACAGGAACAACTTCTTCAGTGATGCTCCATCACTTGGTTTTCGGTTTGTGGTTTGGTGTTTGGGGTATTTCCTCACTGATGAATTACTCTCGAAAAATCCGAGGAATTTGGGTTGCTCTTATGACAAGTGTTTCTAACATAGCAGCCAACCAGCTAATGGTTGTGGGGGCGGCTATTTATAGGCTGGGAGCATCCCAACATGATTTGACATTAATGCCCTTAAATAATATGACCGTTGGTGTGGATAAGACCAATGATGTGGCGCGACTTGCGGTAACGGTCGGGACCCTCAACTGTGAGAGTCCTCATGTCTCTCATATTCCTCACTTGAGGCTTTTGGTAGGATTAGGCTTGGGTTGAGCATCATGAGGAAATCATTCCGACGTGTTACTTTGACCCCCTATAACAGTACGGTGTTGCTATGACTCAAAGGTGAAGAAAATAAAACAGACAGAATAAATCTTCATGCTTCAAAATCTTCAGATTGTTTTTATTCAGGACACACCGAATTCCTCATCTTCAATTTCTTCATGAGGAATATCAATTTCATCGCAATTTCTTCGCGATTCAATTCTTCAGCTTCAAACCAATTTCTTCAACCGAAGATATACATTTTTTGGGGTCGATATTCATCGAATATATCAAACTCCTCAGTGACTTATAGATCTTGTGTACACTCATGAACACATTAGATACTTAACCTATAAGTCTTCAAACCACCAAAATCACTAAGGGGCACTAGATGCACTTACAGGGGCGACGCCCTCGGCCAGTTCCAGCCTCCCCCGAGGTGTTCAACCTCTTCCCCGACAACCCCTCCGCATCGAGCGACCATTAGGGCTCCTCCTCTCCCGCGCTAGAGCTAGTGCGACGCGTGCCTGCGCGCACTAGAACCGGCCAAGGTTGCGCGACCACGGATGCTCGACTCCTCTCTCTCCCCCTCTGTTGCAGATGGTTCTGGCAGTCCAAAACCACGTCTTGAGACCGTGGTTTTGACCCCCAGCCCCTCTTTGCACCCCCTTGCGCGCCACGGTGAGTCACCGGCGCTCCCGAATCGGTTCACCATCGCGGGCCTATAAATAGCCCTCCCCTCGCTCCTGCACCCCTCAGATAGCTTCGCCATGACCACTAGCACCTCCCCAGCCACCCCAGCAATCCAGCAGAGCCCAGGTGCTCGAGATCGACCGAGGTCCCTCCGCATCGGAGCTCCGGTCAATCTCCGGCTACACGACGGCTCATGCGACCCTCGACCCACCAAATTGATCCCCTCGACCCCAGGAAGCTTTCCCCAACTTTCCTGAGCATTTCTGTGCCCCTAGCTACCTTCTCGACCACCTCCCGAAACTCCTCCGCCGCGTCCTCCTTGTCGCCGGCAAACCGGTGCCTCTCCGTCGTTGTTCCGACCACCAGCAGGTAGGCGGCGACGAGCCGAACCCATTTATGTCCTCGTTGGGGCTTGAGAACGTCGGCAGCCTCGCCGGCGTGCTCCTCCTCCTCTCTGGCCAGAGGTAGGACACGATCCACACATGTGTGCTCCACCTGTAGGTGGCCCAGCCCTCTCCCCCTTGCTGACCGCAACCGCTGACTGCAGGGCCCCGCACATCGGGTCCAAACCTGACGTCGCGCGTGCCTGGGCACGCTGTCGGCTGGCCTTGGGCCGCCCAGTTCCAGGCCGAGCCAGGCCAAGCACTTAGCCCATTTTTCTTTTGTTTTTAAAATCTGATTTCAGAGATTTTTATAAAAATATTTAGCGAGTGTAAAAATATAATTTTTCCACTGATATTCTTCTAAAAATATGTAGTATTTAATAAGACCTTGGGATGAATTTTTTCAGCAACTATTCTGTTTTACAATAATAAAAAGGACTAAATTGGAATAGTTTTGCTTCTGTTTGGTTGATTTTAAAAATGTTCCTTCATTGGAAACACAGGCAAATATTTTTCAAAATAACAACTTAGATTTATCAGTAGTAAAGGAAATTTTTTAAATGACTTTGTGATCTGTTTTTGATTGAGCTATTTCTTATTTATTATTTTATCAACGATAGACCGTGTGACGAGGGAATCGGAGCGGAAGACCTCGAAGACCCCGGATACCTAGCTGACCAAGGCAAGCAGCCCTTTGACCATGACTGAGCATATGTTATATTGCATGACAAGATAGCAAATATTTCCGTTGCAAATGATCATAAGTGTCGGTAAATCATTGATGTGATGTTACCGATGGCTCCTCTGGAGCACATGCATTAAGCTTGATCCTACCACCTACTAGGGTCATGCTAGTATCATGTTCACAAGTAAAGTTAGAATAGTATTAGCATGAGCATGATGATGACATAAATGAAAGGTTTAAGAAAACCCCGTCGGGTGCCACTAATGCCCGAGGGTAATGATGATTTAGGTGGCCACTTTCGAAGAAGTAGTGCACCGGGAATTTTGAGTGAGTATTGCTACTTCTCAAACAACACCGCCAAAAATTGACACGTTGACGGAGATTGGGCTTGCGTTAGTTTTTTCCCTTGAAGAGGAAAGGGTGATGCGGCACAGGAGCAGTAAGTATTTCCCTCAGTTTGAGAACCAAGGTATCGATCCAGAAGGAGGGTCTCGTCAAGTCCAGAGTACCTGTGCAAACACAAACAAGCTTGCACCCAACGTTTCAAAGGGGTTGTCAATCCCATCAAGATTGTTTGCAAAAGTGAGATCTGAAGGCGGAAAGTGCAACGAAGTAAAAAGTGTAAGACTGAAAATATGGTGTAGAGTAGACCCTGGGGGCCATAGTGTACACTAGAGGCTTCTTTCAAAATAGCAAGTATTACGGTGGGTGAACAAATTACTATCGAGCAATTGATAGAACCGCGCAAAGTCATGACGATATCTAAGGCAATGATCTAGCATATAGGCATCACATCTGAGACAAGTAGACCGATACTTTCTGCATCTACTACTATTACTCCACACATCGACCGCTATCCAGCATGCATCTGGTGTATTGAGTTCATGACGAACAGAGTAACGCTTTAAGCAAGATGGCATGACGTAGAGGGATAATCTCAAACCAATGATGAAAACCCCATATTTTTACCCTTTATGGCAACAACACGATACAGGCCTCGCTACCCCTTCTGTCACTAGGTGAGGTCACCGCACGGTATGAATCCAAAACCAAGCACTTCTCCCATGGCAAGAATCATAGATCTAGTTGGCCAAACAAAACCCACAACACGAAGAGAATTACAAGGATATGAAATCATGCATAAGAGAGATGAGAAGAAACTCAAATAAGATTCATAGATAATCTGATCATAAGTCCACAATTCATCGGATCTCGACAAACACACCGCAAAAGAAGATTACATCGGATAGATCTCCATGAAGATCATGGAGAACTTTGTATTGAAGATCCAAGAGAGAGAAGAAGCCATCTAGTTACTAGCTATGGACCCGTAGGTCTATGGTGAACTACTCACGCATCATCGGAGAGGTCATGGTGTTGATGGAGAAGCCTTCCGTGTCCGAATCCCCCCTCCGGCAGGGCACCAGCACGTGCCCCAGATGGGATCTTGCGGAGACAGAAGCTTGCGGCGGCGCAAAAGTGATTACGATGCTCCCCTCATTTTTTTGGGAATATTTGGGAATTTATAGGCGCAAGATCTAGGTCAGGGGACCTCCAGGGGGCCCACAAGCCTGCATGGCGCGCCCCCTGGCCGCGGGGTGGGGGCTTGTGGGGCCCCTAGGGCTCTTTTGGCTTGGCCCCCAAGCTCTCCGATCTTATTCCGTTCCAGAAAAAATCTTTTCGGGGATTTTCTTCCGTTTGGACTCCGTTTCAAAATCTCCTCTGAAAGGGGTCAAAAACATGGAAAAAACAAGAACTGGCACTTGGCACTGGATTAATAAGTTAGTCCCAGAAAATAAATAAATGGCATACAAAACATCCAAAGTTTGACAAGATAATAGCATGAAACCATCAAAAATTATAGATACATTGGAGAGGTATCAAGCATCCCCAAGCTTAACTCCTGCTCGTCCTCGAGTAGGGAAGTGATAAAGAATGAATTTTTGATGTGGAATGCTACCTAGCATAGTTGTTCTTTGCAACTTCTTTCACGTGGCATGAATGTTCAGATCCATACGATTCAAAACAATAGTTTGCTATTGACATGAAAACAGTAACACTTCAAGCAAACTAGCAAAGTAATCATGAACTTTCAAAATAACAAGGCCAAACAAAGTTATCCCTACAAAATCATATAGTCTGGCTATGCTCCATCATCCTCACACAACTAATGTAAATCATGCACAACCCCGGAATTGGCCAAGTAATTGTTTCCGCACTCTTACTTTCTCAAACTTTTTATAACTATCACGCAATACATGAGCGTGAGCCATGGATATAGCACTATAAGTGGAATAGAGTGTGGTGGTTGTGAGACAAAAAGGAGGAGGTGGTCACATTGACTAGGCGTATCAATAGGCTATGGAGATGCCCATTAATAGATATCAATGTGAATGAGTAGGGATTGCCACACAAGAGATTCACTAGAGCTATAAGTATGTGAAAGCTCAAAAGGAAAACTAGTGGGTGTGCATCCAACTTGCTTGCTCACGAATACCTAGGGCAATTTTGAGGAAGCCCATCATTATAAAACGAAGATTCCCACTAGAATATGGTAGTGACAAAGCAAGAAGCTCTCAATCATGAAGAACATGGTGCTATCATGAAGCACAAGTGTGGAAAAAGATAGTAGCATTGTCCCTTCTCTCTTTTCTCTCATTTTTTTATTATTTGGGCTCTTTGGCCTCTTTTTTTCTTTTCTCCTTTTTTTGTTTTTGGGCTCTTTGGCCTCTCTTTTTTCCTCACATGGGACAATGCTCTAATAATGATGATCATCACACTTTTTAGTTACTCAAAGCTCAAAGATCACAATGATGATGACTCCATAGGAAATGCCTCCAGCAGTGTACCGGGATGTGCAACGATCTAGTATGATCATGCAATGGCAATATGAAAGTGACGACACAAGTCATTAGACGGAACGGTGGTAGTTGCATGGCAATATATCTCGGAATGGCTATGAAAATGCCATAGTAGGTAGGTATGGTGGCTATTTTGAGGAAGGAATTTGGTGGGTTTGTGCACCGGCGAGAATTGTGCGGCGCTAGAGAGGCTAGCAATGGTGGAAGGTGAAAGTGCATCTATACCATGGACTCAACATTAGTCATAAAGAACTCACATACTTGTTGCAAAAGTTTTTATTAGTAATCAAAACAAAGTGCTAAATGCATACTCCGAGGGGAAGGGTTGGTAGGAGTAAACCATTGCGTGATCCCGACCTCAACACAAAGGATGACAATCAATAGATCAATTATGCTCCGACTTCCTAACATAGCGGTTCACCATACGTGCATGCTACGGGAATCACTAACTTAAACACAAGTATTTCTAGATTCACAACACCCTACTAACATAACTCTCAATATTACCGAATTCGTGTCTAAAAACTAATTGAGAGGAATCGAAACTTCTCTTTCTACTCAATGCACATGAAGATGGAGGTTTTTGCATCCTCTTTGGGTACCTAGCACATGGGACTACTTTCATAGCATAAGCCAACTACCAAATCACGCACCGTCGTGCTCTAAAGATATAAGTGAAGCACAAGAGCAAAAGCATCTAGCTCAAAAGATATAACTGAAGCACTAGAGCAAAAGTATCTAGCTCAAAAGATATAAGTGAAGCACTAGAGCAAAAGTATCTAGCTCAAAAGATATAAGTGAAGCACTATGAGCATTCTAGCAAAGTCACGATGAGTGCATGTCTCTCTCTCCCTCAAAAAGGTGTGCAGAAAGGATGATTGTGACACAACAAAAAGAAAAGACTCATGTGATACCGATGGATTGAATAAAAATATAGCCCCAAGTAATGTTACCGATGGATTGAAGACGAAAGAGGGGATGCCTTCCCGAGGCATCCCCAAGATTAGGATTTTTGGTGTCCTTGAATTTGGTTTGCGGTGCCTTGGGCATCCCCAAGCTTGAGCTCTTTCCACTCCTTATCTCTTTGTCCATGAGAACGTCACCCAAAACTTGAAAACTTCACAACACAAAACTTAAACAGAAACTTGTGATAACATTAGTACAAGAAAACAAACTACCACTTCTTTTGGTACTGTAGCAAACTTGAATTCCATCTATATTGATGATGGGCTACTGTATTCTCACTTTTCCATGGCTAGTACCCCCCGATACTAACCATAGTTTCATCAAAACAAGCAACAACTCAACAAAAACAGAATCTGTCAAAAATAGACCAGTCTGTAGCAATCTGTATACTTCGTATACTTCTGGTACCTCAAAAAATCTGAAACAATACGACGATCTAGGGAAAAGCATATAAATCAGCAACAAAAAGAATAAACTCAAAATCTCTTTCTGAATAAAAATGAAAAATCATCTCGTGAGCAGAAAGTTTCTGTCCTTTTCCAGCATGATCAAACAACCATTACCAAGACTGATCATAAAGGCTTTGCTTGGCTCTAACACAAAAAGAAACACAAAAAACACAATCACAACAGAATTATGAAAGTGTGGACGCAACAAAACAGAAAGAAAAAGATAAATTCATTGGGTTGCCTCCCAACAAGCGCTATTGTTTAACGCCCTTAGCTAGGCATAGAAGCGATAGAATCACGTATCGTCGTCTTTGGTGCTCAAACCATAAGTGGCCCTCATCATGGATTCATAAGGAAATCTTATTTTCTTTCTAGGAAAGTGTTCCATGCCCTTCCTTAAAGGAAATTGAAATCTAATATTCCCTTCCTTCATATCGATGATAGCACCAATAGTCCTTAGGAAAGGTCTACCAAGAATAATAGGGCATGTAGGATTGCAATCAATGTCAAGCACAATGAAATCCACGGGTACATAGTTCCTATTTGCAATAATAAGAACATAATTGATCCTTCCCGTGGGTTTCTTGATAGTAGAATCAGCAAGATGCAAATTAAGAGAACACTCTTCAATCTCATTAAAACCCAGAACATCACATAAAGACTTTGGGATCGCGGAAACACTAGCACCCAAATCACACAAAGCATTGCACTCATAGTTTTTGATTTTGATTTTGATGGTAGGTTCCCACTCATCATGAAGCTTTCTAGGGATAGAGACTTCCAATTCAAGTTTCTCTTCAAGAGCTTTTATCATAGCTTCGACGATATGATCGGTAAAGGCTTTGTTTTGGCTATAAGCGAGCAGAGAGTTTAACATGGATTGCATCAAAGAAATGCATTCAGTCAAGGAGCAACTATCATAATTGAATTCCTTGAAAGCCACGATAGTAATTTCATTACTACTCAAAGTTTTAACATCTTCTACTCCACTTTTAATGCTTTTAGCATCAAGATAGATGGACTCAGAATCATTGGAGAACTTTTCAACTAAAGTGGATTCATATCCAGCCCCATAATAATTAGGTTTGACACAGGAAAACAAAGATTCAATGGCAGTCACACCAAGCACTTTAAGATCTTCGTGATTCTCATCACGAGAACATGCCTTTTTAAGCCATTCATGTCTAGCACGAATTTGGGCGGTTCTTTCTTGGCTCTCAATCATGGAAACACGCATAGCTTTCAAAGTTTCATCCATGTTGATTTTGGGAGGAGCACATCTAACTTTCAAAGCATCAACATCACAAGAAATCCTATCAACGCTCTTAGCCAAATCGTCAATTTTGAGTAGTTTTTCTTCTATGGACGCATTGAAAATCTTTTGAGAGTTGATGAACTCTTTGATATTACTCTCTAGATCAGAGGGTAATCTATTGTAATTTCCATGAGTATTGTTGTAGCAGTTGCCAAAATTATTAGAGGAGTTACTAGGAAAAGGCCTAGGAACATAGTTTCCTCTAAAAGCATTGTTGTTGCCAAAGTTCTTCCTACCAACAAAATTAACGTCCAAGCTAGCGTTGCTACTCTCAATCAAAGAAGACAAAGGCAAATCATTAGGATCCAAGGGAGCACTTCTACTAGCAACCAAATTCATTAAATCATCCATCTTAGCACTCAACGAGTTAATTTCTTCTATAGCGTGTACCTTCTTACTAGTAGGTGACCTTTCAGTGTGCCACTGAGAGTAGTTCGTCATGATGTTGTCTAAGAGCTTTGTGACTTCTTCTAACGTGATTTCCATGAATGTTCCACCTGAGGCGGAGTCCAAGATATTTCTAGAAGCGAAATTCAAGCCAGCGTAAAAGATTTGAATAATCATCCAGAGGCTCAAGCCATGAGCGGGACAATTTCTAATCATTAATTTCATTCTCTCCCAAGCTTGTGCAGCATGCTCATGATCAAGTTGCTTGAAATTCATGATATCATTACGGAGAGAGAAGATCTTAGCCGGTGGAAAATACTTGGATATATAAGCATCTTTGCACTTATCCCAAGAATCGATACTGTTTTTGGACAAAGAAGAAAACCAAGTTTTTGCGCGATCTCGCAACGAGAAAGGAAAAAAACTTCAATTTAATCACGTCATTATCCACATCTCTTTTATTTTGCATATCGCAAAGCTCAATGAAGGTATTGAGATGGGATGCGGCATCTTCACTAGGAAGGCCAGAGAATTGCTCTTTCATATGAGATGGGATGCGGGATTCAGCAAAGCGGCATTGATTTCATATGACTCCGCACTAGTGGCGGGAGCAATCGGAGTACTAATAAAATCATTATTATTAGTATTCGAGAAGTCACAAAGTTTGGTGTTTTCGATCATGGTGACTTCAGCAAGCAAGCAAGCACACGAGCAAACAAAAAGCGGGCGAGAAAAAGGGCGAACGAAAAGGCGAATTGGTGAAGTGGGGGAGAGGAAAACGAGAGGCAACTGGCAAACAAAGTAAATGCAAGAGATGAGTTTGCGACACTTACTTGGATGAGTTCTTGACTTGATCTTCCTCCCCGGCAACGGCGCCAGAAATCCTTCTGTTACTTCTCAAACAAGAACGCTAGAACTTGACACGTTGACAGAGATTGGGCTTGCGTTGGTTTTTTCCCTTGAAGAGGAAAGGGTGATGCGGCACAGGAGCAGTAAGTATTTCCCTCAGTTTGAGAACCAAGGTATCGATCCAGAAGGAGGGTCTCGTCAAGTCCAGAGTACCTGCGCAAACACAAACAAGCTTGCACCCAACGCTTCAAAGGGGTCGACAATCCCTTCAAGATTGTTTGCAAAACTCAAATCTGAAGGCGGAAAGTGCAATGGAGTAAAAAGTGTAAGGCTGAAAATATGGTGTGGAGTAGACCCTGGGGGCCATAGTGTTCACTAGAGGCTTCTCTCAAAATAGCGAGTATTACGGTGGGTGAACAAATTACTGTCGAGCAATTGATAGAACCGTGCAAAGTCATGATGATATCTAAGGCAATGATCTAGCATATAGGCATCACGTCCGAGACAAGTAGACCGATACTTTCTGCCTCTACTACTATTACTCCACACATCGACTGCTATCCAGCATGCATCTAGTGTATTGAGTTCATGACGAACAGAGTAACGCTTTAAGAAAGATGACATGATGTAGAGGGATAATCTCAAACAAATGATGAAAACCCCATCTTTTTACCCTTGATGGCAACAACACGATACGTGCCTCGCTACCCCTTCTGTCACTGGGTGAGGTCACCGCACGGTATGAACCCAAAACCAAGCACTTCTCCCATGGCAAGATTCATAGATCTAGATGGCTAGACAAAACCCACAACTCGAAGAGAATTACAAGGATATGAAATCATGCATCAGAGAGATCAAAAGAAACTCAAATAAGATTCATAGATAATCTGATCATAAATCCACAATTCATCGGATCTCGACAAACACACCGCAAAAGAAGATGACATCGGATAGATGTCCATGAAGATCATGGAGAACTTTGTATTGAAGATCCAAGAGAGAGAAGAAGCCATCTGGTTACTAGCTATGGACCCGTAGGTCTATGGTGAACTACTCACGCATCATCGGAGAGGTCATGGTGTTGATGGAGAAGCTTTTCGTGTCCGAATCCCCCCTCTGGCAGGGCACCAGGACATGCCTCAGATGGGATCTTGCGGAGACAAAAGCTTGCGGCGGCGGAAAAGTGATTACGATGCTCCCCTGATTTGTTTGGGAATATTTGGGAATTTATAGGCGCAAGATCTAGGTCAGGGGACCTCCAGGGGGCCCACAAGCCTGCATGGCGCGGCCCACCTGGCCGCGGGGTGGGGGCTTGTGGGGCCTGTGGGGCTCTTCTGGATTGGCCCCCAAGCTTTGTGATCTTCTACCGTTCCAGAAAAAATACTTTCGGGGATTTTCTTCCGTTTGGACTCCGTTTCAAAATCTCCTCTGGAAGGGGTCAAAAACATGGAAAAAACAGGAAATGGAACCTGGCACTGGATTAATAAGTTAGTCCCAGAAAATAATTAAAAGGCATGCAAAACATCCAAAGTTTGACAAGATAATAGCATGAAACCATCAAAAATTATAGATACATTGGAGACGTATCAAGTATGGTTCCGGAGATGGGATTAGATTTATGATGTGTCGACCGTCCCAACCTTACCTGTACGACCACGTTACCCCTTTATGGGACGGGGCTTTGTTGATTACTCTGGTCGGTGCTAGCAAAGAGCCACATTACTAGTGGCGGGAGTGATATGTGGTCACTCTCGTGATGGGGTCATGCCAGGTAGGGCGACTATGCCATTTCTATGAGTTCCAGGCACACCGTTGGTCCCCGCATGGTTGATATTGTCTAGAGTCGGTGCTTGTAAGACGTACAACATATGGGCTAGGTACAAATCGAGTACTTACCTCGGGTATGTTATATACTGCGAGTCGTGGATGACACGGAAGTTTCCCGGATCTCGTGGGTCCAGCGTACTGCCTCTGCAGAGTGTAAAACTATTCTCATAGCCGTGTCCACGGTCAAGGACAGTTGGGTAATCCTACTTAAACTACGTCCAGTCGTTTCCGCATAAACCAAGTGTGTGTGAGTTGTGATGAAAATGAGTTATTATGAAAGTAATGGTATGACAAAATTCGGTGACTTGGCATATAGGGTGAACCCGGATGGTTCAGCCCTTGACAGATATGTTGATATCTGTAGCCTGTTCTTCAAAAGTAATGCTTTAACCTTGATGCATAATTCATGATCATTCCACCAAGATGAATTCCACCAAATATGCATGTTATTGTTATCCTTCACTTTCATTGTTCATATCATGGGCTGTTTCCGAGTACATTCAAAGCACCCATTGGCTTGCCACTGGTTATATTATTGACCAGACATGGAAGAACCGGAGTTTGGAGATGAGTACGTCTTCGGAGACGCCCCTGCAAACTAGGATGCTTCCGAGTCAGAATGCCTGTCGGTGTAGGCTTGATGGCATGGGCACCCGCTTAGCCCCTATGATTTTCGCTATTAGCTGTATCAGTATGATTTGGCCTTAGGCCCAACCTTGTGAACTTGACCATTCGGTCGCATGATGTAATAACTCGGTACTTGGATATAAGACTCTTATTATTCAATATATGTGTGTTCGGTGAGCATTGATCTCTTGGATCACTAAGCACATTCATCCGGCGATCTCGACTTGTAAGTCGGGGTCCCCACAGAGCTGGTAACAGATCCATTCCGACTATAGGAAGCCTTAGGTAGCATGGACGATAGCTGAGATGATTAGTGCACTTAGACCTTAACATGAGATTGTGCACCCACTAAAAACTTTCTAACCCTCTCCTCTACACCTTGTACATGGCAGCCATACCTGCGATGCTTCTGGAGACGGGCTTTCCTCTACTTTTGAGCGATAGCCTCGAGAAGTGCCAAGTACGCCGTACGCCCATCTTCCTCTACCACGAGCACTGGGTCAACGCTGACACCAAAGAATATCACGTGGACGTGATAGTGAAGGCTAAAGACTCCGCGACTAGCTGGTTCTTCGAAGTACCGTAGATGGAGGATTTGATGTTGGCAGTGGAGATAGCAGCACGAGAAGCACTCATGCGACTCCGCGACATCCTTCCCGATATGGCTGACGAGCCAGCTACTCGTCACCTACCCTTTGTTAAGGATGGGATAGACGGGAGTTGGACACTCAACCCATCTTTCGAGGACGGGACGCCACTAAGGTTCCAGACCTACTTCAGTCTCTCCTCCGACACTTTGACGCACCTTTTGATCAAAGAGTCAACAAAGATTCGCCAAGAGTTGCACCAAGTCAAGGATCTACTTCGCATGGAGAAGATGAAGAACCGCAAGGTGAAGAAGGAAGGAGCACCCAAAGGAACACCCGGCATCGCTTTCCAAGGAGGAATACAACCGCTTTAGGCCACTACTCTTCAGAGTCGTCGCCTGACCGCGGAAGAGTACACCAAACTCTTCGCTACCTCGCCAACCAAGAGACGCCGCGATGGACCGCTTCCTTACACTACTCCGTCCAAGAAGGGAAGCACTGATGAAGATGAAGATGACGACGAAGATGAAGATCCCACAGAACCCGCCTACGAGACCGCTCAGTCTGCCGCTTAGTAATAGTAACGTAGGCAAGTAGGAGTTACTCCCCGAGCGTAGGAGTTCATGTATCAGTTCAGTGAACCATGAGTGTTGTGTAAACATGCTGGATGCAAGTCGCATTCTGCCTTAGGCAGTTTGTAAGCGACTACATCGCTTGTTTTAATCTAATGCATTAGCTCTTTCAAAAACCTTTAGCTTAAAAATCCCACACTAGCACAGTACCAGACCCCCTCTTTACTAGAGCATCATCCTCATGATTCCGGCCGGTTCGGCAAATTGACCTGTCTACTCCCCTAACAGGATGGTGAATGCTACTCGCAACAGCACCTTCGGCAACCCTGGCTCTGCCTCTTCAGGTCAGCAGCAGGGAACCGGAGGGGAAGCTCAAGTTGGAGATCACCACGAGCAGCAAGACAATGTTCCACCGCCACCGCCTCCTCCCAAAATCTTGACTATTGCTCCGTTCCTTCAAGCTCTTCGAGAGGAACATCAAGCCAACAATGCCGCTATTCAGCAGCTGACTCAAACCTTGCTGAACAACCCACCGCGGAACGGGAATGGCAATGGTCGCTCTACTCTCTCTGAGTTCATGCGAACTACGCCACCCATATTCACGGAGACGACTGAACCATTGGATGCCGATGACTGGATCCATATCATCGAAGACCTCCTCGCGCTGGTCAAATGCACTCATGATCATGAGAAGGTCCTCTATGCTTCTCACTGTCTCGGAGGCACATCCAGAGCTTGGTGGGATGGATTTCAGATCATGCGAGCAGAGCAAGTCATCACTTGGGCTGTGTTCAAAGATGGATTCCGCGATGCTCACATTCCTCCTGGAATGATGACCATTAAGAAGCGGGAATTCTGAGCCTTAAGGCAAGGCAGTGGATCCGTCAAGGAGTATTTGCAGAAGTTCAACTCGTGTGAAGATATGCACAAGAAGACGTCAACACTGAGGCCGCCAAAGTGGAACGCTTTATGGAAGGACTGCAGCAGTCACTCCAGTATCAGCTGGTTGTTTGTGAATGTCGGATCTTCAGCGATCTGGTTAATAAGGCTCTTATGTTGGAGGATAAGCGTCATGCTATGGATGACACCCGTAAGCGCAAGCTAATGGGAAGTGGAGGACCGAGTAACCTGAAGCCATGCCCGTGGCAGTCAGCTCCAGCAAGACCCAGCTATCAACAGCAACAGTACAAGACTCCAACATTCAGCTAGAACTACCAGCCTCAACAACAAGTCAACACTAAGCCAGCAATCAATCCACCGAACAACAGTGGAGTCAAGACCAATATTCTAGCACAAGTTACCTGTTTTGGATGTGGGCAGACATGGCACTATTCCAGGCAGTGTCCCAACAAGAAGCCCGATGCACCGCGCACCAATGCACCAAATCAAGGCCAAGGAGCACCAGGCAGGAACCAAGCTCCCCGCAATCAGCACTATCACAGCAGGGGGCGGATTAATCATATCTTCGCAGAAGAGGCACAGGAAGACCCGGACTGCATTTTGGGTATGTTCCTCGTCAACTCCACCCCAGCAACAGTATTGTTTGATTGCGGTGCTTCGCATTCTTTTGTTACACAAAGGTTTTCAAAAAAATGTGGTTTAAAACCTACTCTGCTTCGCGGGCATATGGCAATCCAAACCCCGGGAGCAGTGTTGAGGACCAACCTAGGATGTAGGAAGGTCAGGATAGTTATGAATGGGACGAGCTTCTCAGCGGATCTCATTGTGCTTAAGTCGCAAGGCCTAGAAGTAATTCTCGGCATGGATTGGTTGGCCAAGAATCAAAGCATCTTGGACTGTGCCAACAGGGCCATTACCATGACAAGCGACCAAGGGGTCAAAGTCAAGTATGTCTCTGAGCCAGTAACCGCTCGAGTGCCACGGGTTAACAGCCTATCAGAGGTAGAACTCGATCGAGTGCCAATAGTCTGTGAGTACCCGGACGTCTTTCCTGATGAGCTACCAGGGATGCCTCCTGATCGAGACATCGAGTTCATCATTGAACTCATGCCCGGATCAAGGCCTATCTATAAGAAGCCTTATAGGATGGGATCCGAAGAGCTAGCAGAGCTTAAGAAGCAGCTGGATGAGCAACTCAGGAAAGGGTTTATTCATGTGAGTGCGCCACCTTGGGGATCGCCTGTTATGTTCGTGTCCAAGAAGGATGGAACTATCAGACTCTGTGACGATTACCGTTCTCTCAATGAGGTCCCAATCAAGAACAAGTATCCGCTCCCAAGATTGAAGACTTGTTTAATCAGCTAAATGGAGCTAAGGTATTTTCCAAGATCGATCTCCGGTCTGGATATTACCAACTGAAGATTTGACCCGAGGACATACCCAAGACTGCATTCGTGACCCGGTACGGTCTGTACGAATGCACTGTCATGTCTTTTGGATTGACTAATGCCCTAGCTTACTTCATGTACCTCATGAACGAGGTCTCCATGGAATACCTGGAAAAGTTTGTCGTCGTATTCATTGATGACATATTAATCTTTTCCAAGTCCGAAGAAGAGCATGAGCAACACTTGAGGTTAGTGTTGGAAAAACTTCGAGAGCACCAACTTTATGCCAAATTCAACAAGTGCCAATTCTGGCTGAACGAAGTTGGATTCTTGGGTCTTACCATCACAGCAAGTGGATTGGCGGTTGATCCCTCCAAGATTACTACGGTAACCAACTGGGAATCACCAATTGATGTGAAGGAAGTCAGGAGCTTCCTCGGACTCGGGGGATATTACCGCAAGTTTGTAGAAGGATTCTCCCGCATCGCTCGACCTATGACTCAGCTCCTGAAGAAAGGCAAGAAGTTTGAATGGACGTCGGAGTTTGAAGCAAGCTTCCAAGAATTGAAGAAGAGATTAACTACCGCCACGGTATTGGCCACTCCAGATATCAGCAAGGAGTTTGTGATATATTGTGATGCCTCCAGAACCGGGCTCGGTGGGGTTCTAATGCAAGACGGCAGAGTGGTGGCGTATCTGTCACAACAACTACGCTCGCATGAGGAGAATTATGCCACCCATGATCTCGAATTAGCAGCAGTAGTGCATGCCCTGAAGACATGGCGACATTACCTTCTGGGGAAGCGATGTGAAATATACACTGACCACAAAAGTCTGATGTATATCTTCACCCAAAGGGAATTGAATATGAGGCAACAAAGATGGTTGGAGTTAATCAAAGAGTATGACCTCAGCATTCAATATCAGCCCGGTAAGGCCAATGTAGTGGCTGATGCCTTAAGCCGGAAGACCAGCACCTTGAACGTCATGCTCAAGGAAAGACAACCTGCCTTGTACGAAGAATTGGAGAGCTTCGGATTGGAGCTAGTAGAATCAGGATTCCTAGCTAACCTCGAAGTTAAACCAACGCTGGTTGATGATATCAAGCAGGCCCAGAAGGGTCATAAGAGCATTGAAGGCATCAAGAAGAAGATTCAAGAAGGCAAGGCCCCGGGATTTTCAGTGGATAAACAAGGAGTATTGTGGTTTGGGAAACATTTATGCGTACCCAACAAGGCTGAACTCAAGGATTTGATCCTACGGGAAGCTCATGATACACCCTACTCTATTCACCCCGGTGGTACGAAGATGTATCAAGATCTCCGAGAAAGATTCTGGTGGCATGGCATGAAAGGGAAATAGCGTTTTATGTTGCCAAGTGCGACATGTGCCAGCGAGTCAAGGCTGAACATCAGCGACCTGCTGGACTGCTACAACCACTTCAAGTGCCGTAATGGAAGTGGGATAAAGTCGGCATGGATTTCATCACTGGATTGCCCAGGTCAAGCAAAGGGCACAACTCCATATGGGTCATAGTCGACCACCTGACCAAGGTGGCCCATTTCATTCCAGTCAACACCACGTACGATGGAAACCAATTGGCTAGTTTATATATCCATCGTGTCGTGAGTCTTCACGGAGTTCCCAAGGAGATTGTATCTGACCGAGGCACGCAGTTCACCTCAAGATTTTGGAAGAAGTTCCAGGAAGCCCTCGGTACCAAGCACTCTTTCAGTACCGCTTTCCACCCGCAAACGGGCAAACAAATGGAAAGAGTGAATCAGATACTTGAAGATATGCTCTGTGCTTGCATCTTGGAACATGGTGCCAAATAGGAAGACTGTCTGTCGTTCGCTGAGTTTTCATACAACAACAGCTACTAGTCCAATCTCCAAATGGCCCATTTGAAGTGTTGTACGGACGAAAGTGCCGCACCCCGCTCAACTGGTCTGAAACCGGTGAAGGGCTGATTTTCGGGCTGGAAGTTTTGCACAAGGCAGAAGAAAAGGTGCAACTTGTCCGAGAAAATCTAAAGGCAGCCAAGTCGTGACAAAAGAGCTATGTGGATTCTCGCCGCAGGGATGTGGAGTTCATTCCCGGAGACCAGGTGTACCTCCGAGTCACACCTCTCAAGGGAACCAAGCGTTTCCATGTTAAAGGGAAACTCGCTCCAAGGTTCATTGGACCTTTTAAGATCACGACAAGGCGTGGAGAAGTTGCTTATCAGTTGGAGCTGCCTCCAGAACTTTTGGGTCTGCACAACGAATTCCACGTGTCACAACTCCGGAAGTATCTTCAAGCGCCAAACCGTTCTGATCCTTACAAGGAGATTGACCATCTGGCCATCGACCTTCAGCCGGATCTCACCTACCGCGAGAAGCCGATCCGCATTCTGGATGAAGCTGAGCATTGCACCAGAAGCCGCACCATCAAGTATTTCAAGGTTTAGTGGAGCAACCACACCAAAGCCGAAGAACCATGGGAACGTAAAGACTATCTCCATTCTGAGTTTCCGAACCTTTTTAGCACCCAGCTTACGAATCTCGGGGACGAGATTCTTGTAAGGGGGATAGGTCTGTCACTCCCTGTTCTTACTACCACTTCTGTGTAATGCAAAAATCTGAGCTTGTTAAAACTTTTTCAAAACTAATGATGTGAGTGCCATGATTGTCATTGTATGCCTGTGTGTTTGATCATGTGATGATAAAACCCCTATTTTCACAATATTGATTTATTTCCAAAAACTTTTACTTGTTTCTGATCAAGAAAAAACCCTACTTTGAGTTGCACTACATGCCCTTGATGGCAAGGAGTGTTTCTACCCAAACTTAGTGATCTGATTTTAACTTCATTTTAGTGCTTCAAAACCACAAAATAATTATTTTTAGAATTAGTTTCCTAATTAATTTGCATGTCCATTTCTGAGGCCAGAATTGGTATTCCTACTTGGAAGAATACTTTTCTGTCTTAGAAAACGCTGATTAAATTTGGAGATGATGAGAAGGACATATATTTCCATACATAAGATTTTAAACCCCTATTTATATTATAATTATTTGAGTAAAACCCTGAAAACCATTTCTATCTGTGTTGACCTTTTGAAATATTTCCAAAGGAAATATTCTCAATTAAATCCTAGAAAATTCCAGTGGTATCCCTAAGCCATGTTTGGTGTCCCCATAAAGTTTCACCTTGATCCAAGGTGATTAAGGACCCCAAATAACCCTGAAACCCCTTCTGTCCAGATTGGAGTTAGAGCAACTCTACATAGCAAAGTTTGTCCTATGATGCTGAAACTTTGCAGGAGTGCCTAATACCTCAAATGAGGGTTCCACACCAAAAATGGGATTTGTGGGACTTAGTTTGCCCACACTCTCTTTGGAAGGGACAGATCTGGTCAAATGCTGGTGTTTTCAAGTTTACAAAGCTAAACTTGTCCAATGGAGCTCAAACTTGGTGAAACCCCATGTTTTAGCACCAAACCCAAACCTGTTAAGTTGCAGCACTAGTGGTGGGGTGCAACTGCCCCAAACCACTGTCGAACACCTTGTGACAGATGGGTAAAAGCCCCTTTAACCCATAGCTAAACCCAAACCCTTTGCTCCAAACTCTGAGATTAGGTGGCCAGTATCAATGCCCAACCCTAGTCAACTGGCTCCTCACTGGTTCAAAGTGAAAATGACAAAAAAAACCCATTCTAAGCTTTAGTTCAAAGCTGACAGCACCAGTATTCCTTGTCTCCCTTGACCAGCCGAAGCTCCCACGAGACTCGAACGGCTAGCCTCACTCCCAGCCAGTGCCAGGACATGCTAGACATGTCCAAAGTTCCTCAGAGCGCACCAGCATGTCGTGGCATGCCAAAACTGCACTCTGGGCGCGCTATAGGAGGCCACCAAGGTGGGGGCGATGCCCTCGGCCAGTTCCAGCCTCCCCCGAGGTGTCTAACCTTTTCCCCGACAACCCTCTGCATTGAGCGACCATCAGGGCCCCTCCTCTCCCGCGCTAGAGCTCGTGCAACGCGTGCCCGCGCGCACCAGAACCGGCCAAGGTTGCACGGCCACGGATGCTCGACTCCTCTCTCTCCCCCTCTGTTGAAGTTGGTTCTGGCAGTCCAAAACCACGTCCCAAGACCGTGGTTTCGACCCCAACCCCTCTCTGCACCCGCTTGTGCGCCACGGTGAGTCACCGGCGCTCCCGAATCAGCTCACCGTCGCGGGCCTATAAATAGCCCTCCCCTCGCTCCTGCACCCCTCAGACAACTTCGCCACGACCACTAGCACCTCCCTAGCCACCCCAGCAAGCTAGCAGAGCCCCGGTGCTCGAGATCGACCGAGGCCCCTCCGCCTCGGAGCTTCGGTCGATCTCCGGCTACACGATGGCTCATGCGACCCTCGACCCACCAAACTGATCCCCTCGGCCCCAGGAAGCTTTCCCCCAACTTTCCTGAGCATTTCCGTGCCCCTAGCTACCGTCTCGACGACCTCCCGAAACTCCTCCGCCGCGGCCTCCTCATCGCCGGTGAACCCGTGCCTCTGTGTCGTTGTTCCGACCACCAGCAGGTAGGCGGCAACGAGCCGAACCCATTTCTATCCTCGTTGGGGCTTGAGAACGTCGGCAGCCTCGCCGGCGTGCTCCTCCTCCTCTCTGGCCAAAGGTAGGAGACGACCCCGATAGGTGTGCCCCACCTGTCGGTGGCCCAACCCTCTCCCCCTCGCTGACCGCAGGGCCCCGCACGTCGGGTTCAAACCTGACGGCGCGCGCGCCTGGGCAGGCTGTCGGCTGGCCTTGGGCCGGCCCAGTTCCAGGCCGAGCAAGGCCAGGGACTTAGCCCATTTTTCTTTTCTTTTTAAAATCTGATTTCAAAGATTTTGATAAAAATATTTAACCAGTGTAAAAATATATTTTTTTCCACTGATATTCTTCTAAAAATATGTAGTATTTAATAAGACCTTGGGATGAAAAAAATTCAGCAACTATTTTGTTTTACAATAATAAAAAGGACTAAATTGGAATAGTTTTGCTTTTGTTTGGTTGATTTTAAAAATGTTCCTTCATTGGAAACACAGGCAAATATTTTTCAAAATAACAACTTAGATTTATCACTAATAAAGGACATTTTTAAAATGACTTTGTGATCTGTTTTTGAGTGAGCTATTTCTTATTTATTCTTTTATCGGCGATAGACAATCCGTGTGACGAGGGAATCGGAGCGGAAGACCTCGAAGACCCCGGATACCTACCTGACCAAGGCAAGCAGCCCTTTGACCATGACTGAGCATATGTTTTATTGCATAATAAGATAGCAAATATTTCCGTTGCATATGATCATAAGTGCCGGCAAATCATTGATGTCATGTTACCGATGGCTCCTCCGGAGCACATGCATTAAGCTTGATCCTACCACCTATGAGGGTCATGCTAGTATCATGTTCACAAGTAAAGTTAGAATAGTATTAGCATGAGCATGATTATGACATAAATGAAAGGTTTAAGAAAACCCCGTCGGGTGCCACTAATGCCCGAGGGTGATGATGAGTTAGGTGGCCACTTTCGGAGAAGTGGTGCACCGGGTATTTTGAGTGAGTATGGTTTCGGAAATGGGATTAGATTTATGATGTGTCGACCATCCCAACCTTACCTGTACGACCACGTTACCTCTTTATGGGATGAGGCTTTGTTGATTACTCTGGTCGGTGCTAGCAAAGAACCACATTACTAGTGGCCCGGAGTGATATGTGGTCACTCTCGTGATGGGGTCGTGCCAGGTAGGGCGACTATGCCATTTCTATGAGTTCCAGGCACACCGTTGGTCCCCACTTGGTTGATACTGTCCAGAGTCGGTGCACGTAAGATGTACAACATGTGGTCTGGGTACCAATCGAGTCGACTACTTTGTCTAGTATCGTCAGGGGAAAGGCATTGATCGGGTACTTACCTCGGGTATGTTATATACCGCGAGTCGTGGATGACACGGAAGTTTCCCGGATCACGTGGGTCCAGCGTACTACCTCTGCAGAGTGTAAAACTATTCGAATAGCCGTGTCCACGGTCAAGGACAGTTGGGTAATCCTGCTTAAACTACGTCCATTCGTTTCCGCATAAACCAAGTGTGTGTGAGTTGTGATGAAAATGAGTTATTATGAAAGTAATGGTATGACCAAGTTCGGTGACTTGGCATATAGGGTGAACCCGGATGGTTCAGCCCTCGACGGATATGTTGATATCTGTAGTCTGTTCTTTAAAAGTAATTCTTTATCTTGATGCATAATTCATGATCATTCCACCAAGATGAATTCCACCAAATATGCATGTTATTGTTATCCTTCACTTTCATTGTTCATATCATGGGCTGTTTGCGAGTACATTCAAAGCACCCATTGGCTTACCACTGGTTATATTATTGACCAGACATGGAAGAACCGGAGTTTGGAGATGAGTACGTCTTCGGAGACGCCCCTGCGAACTAGGACGCTTCCAAGTCAGAATGCATGTCGGTGTAGGCTTGATGGCATGGGCACCCTCTTAGCCCCTATGATTTCCTCTATTAGTTGTATCAGTATTGGCCTTAGGCCCAACCTTGTGAACCTGACCATTCGGTCGCATGATGTAATAACTCGGTACTTGGATCTAAGACTCTTATTATTCGGTATTTGTGTGTTCGGTGAGCATTGATCTCTCGGATCACTGAGCACGTTCATCCGGCGATCTCGACTTGTATGCCAGGGTCCCCACAGAGCTGGTATCAGAGCCATCCTGACTATAGGAAGCCTTAGGTAGCATGGACGATAGCTGAGACGATTAGTGCACTTAGACCTTAACATGAGATTCTGCACCCACTAAAAACTTTCTAACCCTCTCCTCTACACCTTCTAGATGGCCGCCGTACCTGAGATGCTTCTGGAGACGGGCTTTACTCTACTTTTGAGCGATAGCCTCAAGAAGTGCCAAGTACGCCGTACGCCCATCTTCCTCTACCACGACCACTGGGTCAACGCTGACACCAAAGAATATCACGTGGACGTGATAGTGAAGGCTAATGACTCCCTGACTAGCTGGTTCTTCGAAGGACCACAGATGGAGGATTTGATGTTGGCAGTGGAGACAGCAGCACGAGAAGCACTCGTGCGACTCCGCGACATCCTTCCCGAGATGGCTAACGAGCCAGCTACGCGTCACCTACCCTTTTTTAAGGATGGGATAGACGGGAGTTCGACACTCAACCCATCTTCCGAGGACGGGACGCCACTGAGGTTCCGGACCTACTTCAGTCTCTCCTCCAACACTTTGACGCACCTTTTGATCAAAGAGTCAACAAAGATTCGCCAAGAGCTGCACCAAGTCAAGGATCTACTTTGCATGGAGAAGATGAAGAACCGCAAGGTGAAGAAGGAAGGAACACCCGACATCGCTTTCCGAGGAGGAGTACCACCGCTTCAAGCCACTCCTCTTCAGAGTCGACGCCTGACCGCTGAAAAGTACACCAAACTTTTCGCTACCTCGCCAACCAAGAGATGTCGCGTTGGTTTTGTGCAATCATCCATACATGGTTTTGTGCAATCATAGCAATTTTTTACACCTAAAATTATTACATGGCTCAAGAAGGCCAAAGTGTTCTTTACACATTTAACCCGGATGCAGGTTCCTACGGGTTTAGGTTTCTCCAGGTTGAACCTTGGGAAGCCGCCTTGGTTAAGCCACCTCCGGGTTACCCTATGGCGAGCTTTCGGGGTCTTGGATCTGGAAGTTGCCCATGTCCCATTTGCAATTGATTAATGCATGGAATTTAGCTTCCTCTGTCAAGATGGTCGACGGACCAGCATCACAGGTAAAAAGGTGCTTACGGCGCTGAGGAGTAAGGTCCAGTGGTGCAAAAGTGGGAGGTGGCACACGATTGTGGTTTTCATCGTAAGCCCGCCGATATTTGGTCAAGTCAAGATCCTCAGCAAGCCGACTCGCTGCTGGACGAACCTCCCTCACGCACTGGACGTAGTCTTCATGAGTTAATTCTGAGCCATCATCTTTATATTCCGTAAACCCACCTACTATTTCTTCCAGCTTAAGTTCCGGTGCATAATCCAAAGACCGGCTCATACAGTGATTAGCCCTTTCCATGCAGTTGATTTCATCATTTATTTTATATGTTGGGTATGGTTGAGAGCTGTTTCAGCATATCACTGATAAAATTCACTGGCTCTCTATCACCCACACATCCTTGATGGTGAATAAGCCGCCAACATAAGGTTGCTCCGTCAGGGTATATAACGCTTTCGGCTTGAGCACAGAGTCATCTTGAAGATTGGCTGATCAAGGGCGCCAATCGTAGTCCTTTCGATAAGTAAGAGTGTCGAACCCAACGAGGAGCAGAAGGATCTGACAAGTAGTCTTCAACAAGGTAAAATCTGCAGGCACTGAAATTGTCGGTAACAAGTGATTGTGTGGTGAGATGATTCGTAGCAAGCAAGAAGTAACAAAAGTAGCAACGGTGCAGCAAAGTGGCCCAATCCCTTTTGTAGCAAGGGACAAGCCTGGACAAAGTCTTATAGGAGGAAAAACGCTCGCGAGGACACACGGGAATTTCTGTCATGCTAGTTTCATCATGTTCATATGATTCACGTTCGTTACTTTAATAGTTTGATATGTGGGTGGACCGGCGCTTGGGTACTGCCCTTACTTGGACAAGCATCCCACTTATGATTAACCCCTCTCCCAAGCACCCACAACTACGAAAGAAGAATTAAGACAAAGTCTAACCATAGCATTAAACTAGTGGATCCAAATCAGCCCCTTACGAAGCAACGCATAAACTAGGCTTTAAACTTCTATCACTCTAGCAACCCATCATCTACTTACTACTTCCCAATGCCTTCCTCTAGGCCCAAATAATGGTGAAGTGTTATGTAGTCTACGTTCACATAATACCACTAGAGGAAAAACAACATACAACACATCAAAATATCGAACGAATACCAAATTCACATGACTACTATTAGCATGACTTATCCATGTCCTCAGGAACAAAAGTAACTACTCACAAAGCATAATCATATTCATGACCAGAGAGGTAATGAGTAGCATCAAGGATCTGAACATAAACTCTTCCACCAAGTAATCCAACTAGCATCAACTACAGAGAGTAATCAACACTACTAGCAACCTTACAAGTACCAATCAGAGTCGCGAGACGGAGATTGGTTACAAGTGATGAACTAGGGTTTGGAGATGAGATGGTGCTGATGAAGATGTTGATGGTGACAAGTCCCCTCCGTTGAGAGGAGTGTTGGTGATGACAATGGCGACGATTTCCCCCTCCGGGAGGGAAGTGTCCCCGGCAGGATCGTCCTGCCGGAGCTCTAGATTGGTTCTGCTCAAGTTCCGCCTCGTGGCGGCGGCGAAACCACGAAAAAGCTCCTCCTCGATTTTTTTTCAGATGAAACCCTTCATATAGCAGAAGAGGGGGGAAAGTGGGCCAGCAGGCTGCTCACAAGCCCTCATGGCGCGGCCTGGGGGTGGCCGCCCCGTGCAGGCTTGTGGCCAACCCCTGGCGCCCCTCTGGCACTTCTTCAGCCCAGTATTTTTATAAATCCGGAAAAAAATCCTCATTGATTTTTACGGCGTTTGGAGTTGCATAGAATAGGTATCTCAACTTTGCTCCACTTTCAGGCCAGAATTCCAGTTGTCGGCATTCTCCCTCTTCATGTAAACCTTGCAAAATAAGAGAGAAAAGGCATAAGAATTGTGCTCTGAAGTGAAATAACAGCCAAAGAAGCGATAAATATCAACATGAAAACATGATGCAAAATGGACGTATCAACTCCCCCAAGCTTAACCTCGCTTGTCCTCAAGCGAAAGCCTAGCTCAATAAATATGTCCACATGTTTAGGGAGAGAGATGTCGACAAAACAAGATACGAACATGCATGCATCATGATCAAGATCAGAACAGCAATACCAACATATAATCTCTCATGCTAAAGTGATAATTCCTTCACAAAGTAAATCATGGATCAAGAACCTTACCGAGAAGTAACAACCGATAGCCTTTAGTCATTGAAGCAACTGCAATTTATCACAACATCAGAAAGAGTCAAATAAGAGCTTGTAAAGCAAATCCACATACTCAATCATTCTTTCGTTCTCTACAATTTCTACAACTCACGTGGTACTCATGAGATCAAAGTTTCAGCTGGACACAGAGAAAGATAGGGGCTTACAGTTTTGCCTCCCAACTACTCACTTGAAGGGTAATGTCAACAATAATAATTCATGAATGCCTACCTCCAAGTTGACATATGAATATAGATCTTTCCCTAGCATATGACGTTAGCCAAGGTAAAGGCGAAATAAGGAATTGGTGAAGATCACCATGACTCTTTCAAGGGCAAAAAGTAAAGGTACAAGATAGGCCCTTCGCAGAGGGAAGAAGAGGTTGTCATGCGCTTTTGAGGTTTGGATGTGTGTCCTCTTAGTGCGGAGGAACGTCACTTTATATTGCCTCCTGTGATAAAGAACTTTATTATGCAGTCTGTCGCCTTTATGTCTTCCTCATCACAGGTTCGTACAAAGCTTATTTTTCACACACTAATAGATCATACATATTAGAGAGCAATTTTTATTGCTTGCACCGATGACAACTTACTTGAAGGATCTTATTCAATCCATAGGTAGGTATGGTGGACACTCATGGCAAAACTGGTTTGAAGGTTGATGGATGCACAAGTATTATCTCTACTTGGTGCGGGAGTTTTGGCTAATATGAGGTGGAAGCAATCGTCACATGCTAAGGAATCTCTAATCATATAACATTGTTCGGAACCAAGCAAACACAATTCATTATGTTGTCTTCCTTGTCCAACATCTACTTCTAGGCATGCAATAGTTTAGCGAGTGTTCAAAATCATAGATGGTCACAGAGATGATATATTTATATGTGAACCTCTCCTTCTTTATCACTTCCTATTAATTGCAACAATGACCAAGGTCTACGTTTTCCTACCCTCAACAAGTTTCAATCCTCATTCTTTTTATATGTGAATCCATCACTTCCATTAAGATCATTACATGATCTTTCATGCTTTTGTTCTATTCTCACTCTTTTGGTCATGGAAAGAGGCAAAGCCCTTCAACTAAGACACTCTTTATTATATGGCTTACGAGCTCGAATAAATCGGGGGTGACACAAAGCAAAACTCAAGACTAAAACACTAAGACTTTTAAACTGCTAGACAAAAAGAAAGAAAACTGAAAAGGAACAAACTAAAACAAAGGTAAAGGCAAAAGATGTGATGGTGATAAGATATCTGGGCAACTCCCCCAAGATTGGCACAAGCCAAGAGGATTGCCCATACCAATGCTCAGTTGTCTTCCTTTGGTGGTGATGGTGGTGGAGTTGTTGCAATCTTTGACTCCAAGAGGGCCATTAATCTTTGATTTATACCTTGGAGATCTGCGATATGTTTTTCCAGCAAAACAACTTCACGAGTGAGACAAGTATTGCGAGCACGAGTTGTTTCACAAAACCTCAAGAGTTCAATCAAAGATGGAGACAGTAGGTGGAGGTAGGGTTGGAGGAAATCCACTTCTTCAACTTCTTCCTTGTTGAGCACAGATTGCACTTCGTCCCATGCCTGATCCTTCTCCTTAGCTTTGCCCTTGGTTTCTTTATGTAGCCTTTCCTTAGCCTGCATTACCTCCATCCTTTTCAAATCAGCATGAACTTCTCCATAGATTTGATGGAGATTGTTCTCCCCCACAGATTCCTCGGACGACATCTTGCTCTAATGTGCGGTAGAAAACAGGCTCGAAACAAAAAAACAGAAGAGATTTGCATGATGTAGGGGTCAGACCAAACGGGAGTATATATAATGATTTTTCAGACCAGAAGGAGTACCCTCCACGAAAACGGAGTCCGGGAGGCGCACGAGGTGGCCACAAGCCCTCACGGCGCGGCCAGGGGGTGGGCCCGCGCCGTGCAGGCTTGTCGCCTCCTCGCGCACTTTCCGGACTACTTCCAGTTTTTGTATTTTTTTCAAATATTCCAAAACGGAGAAAAAATCCTACTGGAAAAGTTTTGGACTCTGTTTTCTTACCGAATCACATACCTCTTCATTTTCGGAGTCTGAAACAGGCTGATAAATATCCCTTAGGTATTCTTTCGGAGTTATGGTATTGATAATATTGCTTTCAACATTTATGGGAGTACCTGAGATATAATGTTTGATTCTCTGCCCATTTACCACTCTCGGGCAATTACCTTCCGTGTTGTTGATCTCGATAGCACCGGAACGATATACTTCCACAACAACATAGGGACCTTCCCATTTAGAGAGAAGCTTGCCTGCAAAGAATCTTAAACGGGAGTTATATAGCAAGACATAATCACCTACATTGAACTCACGCTTTTGTATCCTCTTATCATGCCACCTCTTAACCTTCTCTTTGAACAGCTTGGCATTCTCATATGCCTGAGTTCTCCACTCATCAAGCGAGCTAATATCAAATAACCTCTTCTCACCGGCAAGTTTGAAATCAAAGTTGAGCTCTTTGATTGCCCAATAAGCTTTATGCTCTAACTCAAGAGGTAAATGACATGCTTTACCATACACCATTTTGTACGGAGACATGCCCATGGGATTCTTATAGGCAGTCCTATAAGCCCACAGTGCATCGTCGAGCTTCTTAGACCAATTCCTTCTAGACCTGTTGACAGTCTTTTGCAGAATCAGTTTAATCTCTCTATTACTTAGCTCTACTTGACCACTGGACTGAGGGTGATAGGGAGACGCAATTCTATGGTTGACATCGTACTTAGCAAGCGTTTTACGGAAAGCGCCATGAATGAAGTGTGAACCACCGTCGGTCATTAGATATCTAGGGACTCCAAATCTAGGGAAGATAACTTCTTTCAGCATCCTCATAGAGGTGTTGTGATCAGCACTACTAGTGGGGATAGCTTCTACCCACTTAGTGACATAATCAACAACTAGGATATGAGTATACCCGTTGGACTTTGGAAAAGTTCCCATATAATCAAAGCCCCAGACATCAAATGGCTCAATGACAAGTGAATAGTTCATAGGCATTTCCTGACGTTTACTGATATTACCTATTCTTTGACATTCGTCACAAGACAAGACAAACTTACGGGCATCCTTGAAGAGAGTGGGCCAATAGAAACCTGATTGCAATACCTTGTGTTCAGTTCTATCCCCCGCATGGTGTCCTCCGTAAGCCTCGGAGTGACACTTCTGTAGAATCTATCCCTATTCATGTTTAGGTACACAACGTGTAACAACACCATCTACTCCTTCCTTATAAAGGTGAGGATCATCCCAAAAGTAATGTATCAAGTCAAAGAAGAATTTCTTCTTTTACTGGTACGTGAAACTAAGTGGTATGTATTTGGCAACGATATAGTTTGCATAATCAGCATACCACGGTGCACTATGTGAAGCATTGATGGCATTCAATTGCTCAACGGGAAAGCTATCATCAATAGGTTGTGGGTCATCAAGAACGTTCTCCAACCTAGACAAGTTATCTGCTATGGGGTTATCAGCACCCTCTCTGTCGACAACGTGCAAATCAAATTCTTGTAGCAAGAGAACCCATCTGATAAGTCTAGGTTTAGCGTCTTTCTTCTCCATGAGGTACTTAATAGAAGCATGATCAGTGTGAATAGTGACTTTGGAATCAACTATGTAAGACCTGAACTTTTCACATGCAAACACGACTGCTAAAAACTCCTTCTCCGTAGTAGTTTCTTTGGGCACTGTCTAGAGTTTTACTAGCATAGTGAATAACATTCAACTTCTTATCGACTCTTTGCCCTAGAACAGCACCAACAGCATAATCACTAGCGTCACACATGATCTCAAAAGGTAAGTTCCAATCAGGTGGTTGAACAATAGGTGCAGTTATCAAAGCCCTCTTAAGTATTTTGAAGGCTTCCTCACAATCATCGTCAAAAACAAAAGGAATATCCTTTTGTAAGAGATTGGTAAGAGGCCTAGAAATCTTAGACAAGTCTTTAATGCACCTTCTATACAAACCAGCATGACCAAGGAAACTTCTTATCCCTTTGATATTTGTGGGGTATGGCATTTTCTCGATTGCATCAACCTTAGCCTTATCTACTTCATTACCTCTTTCAGAAATTTTATGTCCTAAGACGATGCCTTCATTAACCATAAAGTGGCACTTCTTCCAATTCAAGACAAGATTGGTGTCTTTGCATCTCTGTAAGACTCGATCAAGGTTGCTGAGGCAATCATCAAAGGAAGACCCGTAAACAGAAAAGTCATCCATGAAAACCTCGACAATCTTTTCACAAAAGTCAGAGAATATAGCCATCATACATCTTTGAAAGGTGGCAGGTGCATTACATAAGCCAAAAGGCATACGTCTATAAGCAAAGGTACTGAAAGGGTAGGTGAAAGTGGTTTTCTCCTGATCAGATTGTGCAACTGGTATTTGGGAGAAACCAGAATATCCGTCTAGAAAGCAGAAGTGTGTGTGTTTGGACAGACTTTCTAGCATTTGGTCGATAAAAGGCAAAGGGTAATGATCTTTCCTAGTGGCTTTATTCAATTTCCTAAAATTGATCACCATCCTATAGCCAGTAATAATCCTCTGTGGGATCAATTCTTCCTTATCATTAGGGACAACGGTAATGCCTCCCTTCTTAGGGATGCAATGCACCGGACTCACCCAATCACTATGAGAAACAGGATAAATGATACCTGCTTCCAGGAGCTTTAGTATTTCTTTTCTTACTACTTCTTTCGTCTTAGGATTTAATCTCCTTTGATGATCAGCAACTGGTTTGAAGTCAGAATTAGTTTTAATCTTGTGCTGGCATTGAGTAGGACTAATGCCCTTAAGATCATCAAGAGTATATCCGATAGCAGCACGGTGCTTCCTCACAGTTTTTAGTAACTTCTTTTCTTCATGCTCTGAGAGGCTAGCACTAATAATAACAGGATATATCTCTTTTTCATCAAGATAAGCATACTTAAGAGTATCAGGCAACTATTTAAGCTCGAACACAGGATCACCCTTTGGTGGGGGTGGATCCCCAAGCAGTTCAACAGGCAAGTTATTCTTAAGGATAGGATATTGTTCTAAGACAACTCTATCTATCTCATCCCTTTCATCCATATGCATATCATTTTCATGCTCAAGCAAGTATTGCTCTAAGGGATCAGTAGGAGGCACGGCAATAAGAGGCTAAGGCAATAATTTCATCCCTACTAGGTAACTCCTTTTCATGAGGTTGTCTACCAAACTTAGAGAAATTGAACTCATGTGACACACCTTCAAAGCCAACAGTGACAGTTTGCTTCTCACAATCAATATGAGCATTGACAGTATTGAGAAAAGGTCTACCAAATATGATGGGACAAAAGCTATCTTGTGCGGTAGCAAGAACGAGGAAAGTAGCAGGATACTTCGTTTTACCACACAAGACTTCAACATCCCTAACAATTCCCACACGGCACATAGTATCTCTATTGGCAAGCTGAATACTGACATCAATAAGCTCTATCTCAACAGGTGCAGTCTCATCTTTGATTTCATCATATAAGGATTGAGGTATTGCATGAACACTAGCACCCACGTCACATAAGCCATGATAACAATGATCTCCTATCTTAATAGAAACCACAGGCATGCCAACAACAAGCCTATGTTTGTCTCTAACGTGAGGTTTAGCAATTCTAGCAGCATCTTCACATAAGTGAATATTATGTCCCTCAACATCTTCGGACAGCAAATCTTTGATAATAGCAATTCTAGGTTCAACTATAATTTGCTCACGGGGTGTAGGTGTTCTAATATAGCCTCTACATATCACAGTTGAAGCTTTAGAATGATCCTTTATCCTAAGAGGGAAAGGTGGTTTCTCAATGTAAGCACTGGGAACAACAGGATCATTATAGGCAATGACTTTCTCTTCAACTGGAGTGGGTTTAACTACATTGACTTCTAAAGGAGGATGATATTTAAACCACTTCTCTTTGGGGAGATCAATATGAGCAGCAAAGGATTCACACAATGAAGCTACTATCTCAGACTCAAGTCCATACTTAGCGCTAAAGTCACAAAAAGTATTTGTCTCAACAAAGGATTTAACGCAATCAAACGTGAAATTCATACCTGACTCCTTACCTTCTTCAAGCTCCCAATCTTCAGAGTTGCGTTTAATTCTCTCCAATAAATTCCATTTGAAGTCAATATCTCTCTTCATAAAAGAACCGATACAAGAAGTGTCAAGCATGGTGCGATCATCATGAGAAAGCCGAGCATAGAAGTTCTGAATGATAATTTCCGCTCATGGTTGGGGCATGAATATAGCATTGATTTAAGCCTCCCCCAATCTTGAGCGATGCTTTCTCTGTCACGAGGCCAAAAATTGTAAATATAATTCCGATCACGATGTACTAAATGCATAGGATAAAACTTTTGATGAAATTCCAATTTCAACCGATTGTAGTCCCATGATCCAGTATCATCACATAGCCTATACCATGTCAATGCCTTATCCTACAAAGATAAAGGAAAGACCATCTTCTTGACCTCATCCTTGGGCAAACCTGCAAGCTTAAATAAACCACAAACTTCATCTACATAGATTAGATGCAAGTCTTGATGTAAGGTTCCATCTCCTGTAAAAGGATTAGCCAGCAGTTTCTCAAGCATACACGAAGGAAATTCAAATCAAATATTTTCAGTAGGTGCAGCAGGTTGAGGAGCAACTATTTGTGCTTCTGTTCGAGGTGAAGATACCCCGAACAAGCCCCTCAAAGGATTAGTATCCATAGTGACAAGTGACAATAAATTTCAGCACACTATATGAATGTTTCCATACCAAGTTCCACTTACCAAAGGCGCTTCACTCCCCGACAACGGTGCTAGAAAAGAGTCTTGAGCACCCACAAGTATAGGGGATCAATTGTAGTCCTTTCGATAAGTAAGGGTGTCGAACCCAACGAGGAGCAGAAGGATCTGACAAGTGGTTTTCAGTAAGGTAAAATCTGCAGGCACTGAAATTGTCGGTAACAAGTGATTGTGTGGTGAGATGATTCATAGCAAGCAACAAGTAACAAAAGTAGCAACGGTGCAGCAAAGTGGCACAATCCCTTTTGTAGCAAGGACAAGCCTGGACAAAGTCTTATAGGAGGAAAAACGCTCCCGAGGACACACGGGAATTTTTGTCATGCTAGTTTCATCATGTTCATATGATTCGAGTTCGTTACTTTGATAGTTTGATATGTGAGTGGACCGGCGCTTGGGTACTGCCCTTACTTGGACAAGAATCCAACTTTTGATTAACCCCTCTCGCAAGCATCCGCAACTACAGAAGAAGAATTAAGACAAAGTATAACCATAGCATTAAACTAGTGGATCCAAATCAGCCCCTTATGGAGCAACGCATAAACTAGGGTTTAAGCTTTTGTCACCCTAGAAACCCATCATCTACTTACTACTTCCCAATGCCTTCCTCTAGGCCCAAATAATGGTGAAGTGTTATGTAGTCGACGTTCACATAACACCACTAGAGGAAAAACAACATACAACACATCAAAATATCGAACGAATACCAAATTCACATGACTACTATTAGCATGACTTATCCCATGTCCTCAGAGACAAAAGTAACTACTCACAAAGCATAATCATATTCATGACCAGATAGGTAATGAGTAGAAACAAGGATTTGAACATAAACTCTTCCACCAAGTAATCCAACTAGCATCAACTACAAAGAGTAATCAACACTACTAGCAACCTTACAAGTACCAATCGGAGTCGCGAGACGGAGATTGGTTAGAAGTGATGAACTAGGGTTTGGAGATGAGATGGTGCTGATGAAGATGTTGACGGTGACGAGTCCCATCCGATGAGAGGAGTGTTGGTGATGACGATGGCGACGATTTCCCCCTCCGGGAGGGAAGTTTCCCCGGCAGGATCGTCCTGCCGGAGCTCTAGATTGGTTCTGCTCAAGTTCCGCCTCGTGGCGGCGGCGAAACCACGAAAACTCTCCTCCTCGATTTTTTTCCAAACGAAACCCTTCATATAGCATAAGAGGGGGCAAGTGGGCTAGCAGGCTGCCCACAAGCCCTCATGGCGCGGCCTAGGGGGTGGCCGCGCCGTGTAGGCTTGTGGCCAACCCTTGGCGCCCCTCTGGCACTTCTTCGGCCCAGTATTTTTTATAAATCCGGAAAAAAATCCTCGTTGATTTTTACGGCGTTTGGAGTTGCGCAGAATAGGTATCTCAACTTTGCTCCACTTTCAGGCCAGAATTCCAATTGCCGGCATTCTTCCTCTTCATGTAAACCTTGCAAAATAAGAGAGAAAAGGCATAAGACTTTTGCTGTGAAGTGAAATAACAGGCAAAGAAGCGATAAATATCAACATGAAAACATGATGCAAAATGGACGTATCAGCCTACAATAAAAAATATGTAATATAAGTCACGTGGCGGTTTTTGTTCTTTACAATGGTTGCAATGGACAATGTACAAACTACTTACCAAACACAACACTAGTCATCCTGGAGATATGTCGTTTTAGACCAGTCAATTCTTCAGTAACCAGTTTCAGCTGACCCTCCGTGTTTTCAGCACGTTTCAACAGAGAGGCTTTGTCAGCTTCGGCGGTTTCTCTATATAATGTTTGCTCAGCCTTGATTTTTTCAATTTATGCCAAGGAAACCTGAAGTTTTTCCTGAGCTGCAGCCCTGGCGTCTTGTTGATGTGCTAGATTTTTCTTCATGCCACTCAAGTATGAATCAGCTTGGCCTACAGATTCCTATACAATCAAACAAGATGGATAAATTAGCTCAAAACTGAGCCGTCCATATGGACTAAACGTTTGGTCTCAAGTCTCAAGCATATTGCAAGCAATATACTTGACACTTGGGGGCTAATGCATGTTAGTTTTCTTTCATATTATGTATACAGACCCGTCTCATCCTCAGGAAGATGACCCGACCCTTGGGGGCTATAGGTTGAAGTTCCAAAGTTATTATTTACAAGTCCCGGCTCATCTTCAAGAAGATGACCCGGCCCTTGGGGGCTAGAGGTTGAAATTTCAAGTTATTATTTACAAGACCCAGCTCATCTTAGAGAAGATGACCTCGCCCTTGGGGGCTACAGGTTGAAGTTTCAAGTTATTATTTACAAGACCCGGCTCATCTTCAAGAAGATGACCCAACCCTTGGGGGCTACACGAGGACATATCAAGTTATTATTTACAAGACCTGGCTCATCTTCAAGAAGATGACCCGGCCCTTGGGGGCTACAGGAGGACATATGGGATGATTTATTACACAACACCATAACTCGTATCTCTTCTTCATCATATTCACGAGGCTGGCTTCCATATCCCGACTCATGGAGAGGCAGTTCAAATATCCAACATGTAGTTCTTCAAAGTCTAGTTTTTCAATATTGGGAAGCTCAAGTTTAGCTTTCCCTTTCTCCATTTCAGTTGTTACACTTTTCGAAGTATGTTTAGCCACCATGTTGAAGACGGGCGCGGTGTGACCTGTCCCAGTAACGACAACAGCTTCTTCTTCGAGCACAACATCTTTGGTTGTCTTTAGAGGACTCGGCGGGTTAAGATCATTTCTCTGACTCGCCTCCATGGTTGTATCGTCAACTTCTGCCGGGTTAGCTTGGACATCAGGAAGATCGTCCATAATATTTATTTCAGGAAGCACGGTATGAGTGTCAGCTGGTTGAACTGGAGCTTCAGGGATAATAACATCCACTTTCTCCACTTCAGGCGCTTCATTATTGGGTAGTGACCCGCCAGTTTTCCTTTTCTTTGCTTGAGACCTGAAAGACGAAAGGTTGAGGCATATATAATAAAGTATAAAGTACTCAAGCAAGTGCTGGATATACAAATAAGGATGTACCCTGGGAGACGAACAAGAGGTGGCAATTTTGAAGATGCCGAGTCACCCGATGAAGGAGGGGATATCTGTTAAGGTGAAAACATCGTAAAGTTTGAGTAATCCACAAATAGAATTTATTTGATAGGGCAAGAAGAGTTAGGATAAAAGGCACCTCAGTGCGGCGTTTACGACTGGAGGATTTCTCGGGCAGACCCGCCATAAGATCGCCTAAGGAACTACGAGTGTGGCGTTTTGGAGTATACAAAGCCTTCTTGAAAAGGAAGTTAGGATCCAAATAAGCATCCGGATGAGTCATAGGAACTTTCCTACAAACCCGCCTTGGAGGCTTTGCCAAGGAAATATTTGAGTCAGAAGAGATTGAAATTACCTCGGCATCCTCATCATCACTCTCAACATCATCTTCCTAAGGTTGAACTGAATGGTTAGAATAGCACGCGTCAAAATAAGGGGATAGACTAGACATTTACCTCAGATAGCTCTTCAATGGCCTGTGACTCACCCATAAGATATGATTCGTGCGTAGCTTCTTTGTTCTTCTTTTTCTTCTTCGGGGCGGTTTTGACCTTCTTGACGGGCGGTCTTGCTGGTCTACGCTTCCAGAAGGGCGAGTTTTTCTACAACAGTATATATATATATAAGTAACTTCTCCATGGAATAAAGGAAATAACGAGTAAAGCGAGTAATGGCTAAATATATCTACCTCCAGAGCCGGGTTCTGGATGCAGAATGGCCTCATACTAGTTTTTGAACATACTTCTTTGGGCTCACCACGTAGCTTCTTCACAATGCCATTAACTTCATCAGAGTCAAGCATTACATTGGTGAATCTTTGTGCATTGTTTAAATCGCCATATGATGTCTACGCATGCTTCTATTCTTGTAGACTATGTTGGGCCTCCAAGCGCAGAGGTTTGTAGGATAGCAGAAATTTCCCTCAAGTGGATGACCTAAGGTTTATCGAACTCAGGGAAATAGAGGTTGAAGATGGTCTCTCTCAAGCAACCCTGCAATTAAGAAACAAGAAGTCTCTTGTGTCCCCAACACACCTAATACAATGGTAAATTATATAGGTGCATTAGTTCAGCGGAGAGATGGTAAAATAAGGGTGATAGGTGTGGCAAAGCAAGATAATATAAATCTGTAATAAAAAATTATACCAAGGTAGCAAGTGACAAAAGTAGCACAAATGGTGTAACAATGGTGAGAAACAAGGCCTGGGCTTCATACTTTCACTAGTGGCAACTCCCAACAACATTAACATAGTCTAATCACATGATATTTCCACTAAAACATGCAATGGACACATACTCGGAGGCCATTCCTTTGTGATCAAGAGAGGACGAGAATTATGTAGGGCTACAAAAGCACACCTCAGAGTTCGTAGTTCTCATCTATGGATTTCCCAATGTCACCACGGCCATCCAAAGAGAGTAACACAATCACCACAACATATCTCAAGGATAGTCAAAGACAAGAAGCAAGAGACTCTCAATCTTCAATCAATTCACAAAAGAGGAAATCACTCATGAAAATATTCTTCTAATCCATGTCCAATAGACTGCTGTCACCATGGTCTCAGAGATTATACTAGATAAGATCAAGTGAGTACATCAATACAATACATAGAAGAAGGGGAAACATCATGGGATGACCCTAGATTAACATAGCCTATGATCACAATCAAGATCACATCATGGGAGAGAGAGTTAACCACATAGCTACTGTAGAAGACCTCAGCCCCGAGGAGGAACTACTCCCGCTTCATGGAGGGAGGAAGCAACATCGATGGAGATGCATCCGGGGGTACTTCCGTGTCCCGGTAGGGTGCCGGCACAGGAATTCTAGTTCACTGAAACTTGTTGGCGATGGCGGTGGAGATCAGAATTGCTTCTGGTGAAAAGGGTTCTCGAATCAGGGTTTCCTCCATGGGGGTAAAAATAGGGCCAAAGGGGGCACCAGGGGAGGTCCCACTCGCCCAAGCGGCCTGGTGGCGCGACCTCCCCTAGGCCGCGCCAGGTGGCCGCGTGGGTGGGGGTGGCCCCCCTCTGGCTCTCCTTCGGGCTTCTGGAGTCTTCTGGAACGCTGATTTTTTATATATTTTCTGTGGAATTTTTGGGGCACTGTAAATATGGGTATAAACCTGCAATTCACAGACATTAGCAGAGAGAAACTGGCACTGGGTGCACTGAGTTAGTAGGTTAGTCCAAATATGTTGAAAAAGGTATGAAAGTGTACAAAACACATAGCAATATCACCCAGAACTTGCATGGAGCAAGCAGAAATTATAGATACGTTTGGGACGAATCAACATCCCCAAGCTTAATTCCTGCTCGGCCCCGAGTAGGTAAATGATAACAAGCATTATTTCTGTGGTGACATGCTAACACACATATAAGAACTTCAAAGTAAAGCAAGTAAGATATGCAATTCAAGTCAAGACAATAACAAGCAAGAGTCTATATCTAGTATTGAAACTAGCAAAGAACATAAAGATGCAAGAGCTCTCGCTGTCCGTGATTCAATGTCTCCAAATGGTGTTTGCGTGCAACAAGTGGGAGATGGGTTTAGAGCATGAAAATACTATATAGTTTAGTTGAGAACTCAATCTACTTGTGGCGCCCTTGGTTTAATCGAACGCTAATCATACATGCAAATGTGTACGATCAAACCCAAGGACTCACGGGAAGATATCACAACACAACTCTAGACACACATAAAATAATACAAGCTTCATATTACAAGCAAGGGGCCTCGAGGGCTAGAATACATGAGCTCGATAAACACGCGAGTCAGCGGAAGCAACAAATATCTGAGTACAGACATAAAACATGGGGTGCCTTAGAGAAGGCTAGCACAAAAGAAACACGATCGAACGAGGCGAGGCCTCCTGCCTGGGAACCTCCTAACTACTCCTATCTTCAGCGGCCTCCATGAGAAGACACCATCGGGATGGAAGGCGTCAACAGGAAAGTCCACTCCTGGGCTCCAACATCTGGTCACAGCAACGGAGCAAGGGAACAAAGGGGCAGCAAAGCAGCGGTGAGTACTCATCCAAAGTACTCGCAAGACTTACATCAGAACTATGCTAAATATACACCAGTATCAAAAGAAGGGGTTTTATATGTGGATTGACTGCAGCAATGCGAGAATAGAGAGAGAAGACCTAGTCCTATCCAAGACTAGCATCTTCAAGGTCTTGCAGCAATAGACGAGAGTAGAACAGGTGTAACACATTAATAGTCATATTGTTGCAGCATTATGAAAGTGAGGTCACGCCCAGAGATCCTCCCTCGACTCCCTGCAAGGAAGCAATCCCGAGACAACTAATTCTAGTTAAGTAACAATTGTAGTTGCATAAGATCAGGGCACAACTCCAAGTCGTCCTGTAACCGTGGACACGGCTATCCGAATAGTTAATTTTCATCCCTGCAGGGGTGCACCACATGTCCCGTCACGCTCGATAACACTCTGGTCGGACACACTTTTATGGGTCCTGCCCGGCCTCGGAATATCGACACGTCGCGGCCCCACCTAAGACTAATCAGAGAGGCCAGCCCATCGGTCTAAATCCTAAGCGCAAAGGGTTCATGGGCCGAGTCCCCTCCACGCTCCTTCATGATGCGAGGGCGGCCGACGTCAGTCCTAGCATCCCTTAATCACAAGTGCGATGCATCTCCGGACCACTCGGGCGCGCGCCACTACGATTGCTGACATCTGAAAAGCTTCGGCTGATACCGCAACGCTGAGTACCCATAATTCTTCCCGCGTAGCCGGTTAGTGCGAAAAGGTCTCCGACCAACCTAGATCAAATACCCAAATCCATTAACATTTTAATTAGGCCATCGACACAGTCTCGCGGGAATCCACCCGTCTTACATCTAATCACCAATGATCCTAGTAACATGGTCGAGTAACTGTGTGGTTGTAACATCAGGGGGGATCCGAGGTATCACCCTCGTTGGAATCCGAACGATGTATCCGACAAGGTGGGCTTAGAGGAATCACCCTCGGCGGTCCCACACTTGAGGGGTTGCACGACAGAGGCATTGTCGGGAATGATGAAAGAGTAATCACCCTCGATAACCACGACCGACTAGATATACTACAGAGATATCATCAGGAGTACTTAGCAAGGTGTCACCCCCGGTACTCGATAGTATCTCTGTAGCGTCGTACAACTAAGGGGGTGTATGTGTTGTGTCGGGTCTGGCTCGTCGATCAGGGATCAAGATTTGTAAGCAAGCGGGGCAACTGGACTACGGGGTCAGAGGGGATGACTGCTCCACCTATACTAAGCAGATTTAAAGTACATGACTGAAAGTAGAAGTTCATCAAAAACAGGCTATGCATCAGATATAGGAGCTAACTACAACAGTAGCAAAATACTAATGCAAGCAGTAGGAAGAAAGACATAGGCGATATAGGAATGATCGAGGGGGTTTGCTTGCCTTGCTGCTCTGCGGCAAAGGACTGATCGGCAAGGTCGTAGATGTACCCTGCAGCAGCGTCAGTCTCGGGGTCTACCGGTAACAAGAGGGGGAAGAAACAATAAATAATAGCAACGGTGCAACACAATGCATGACATGGCAAGATGTAGGCTAGACATGAGCTAACGCAGCAACATCCGTCATAGACGGGTCGGAAGAATATCTGACGATATTTTCCGGGTCTCTGGCTACTACCGTACAGATGGAAACGATGGAAATGTTCCACATTTGCTATGCTAGGGACGCATGCCACACGAATGGACCGTGTATCCAGGTTCGTCTCGTTCTGCTGATCAACTTTCATGTTGAAAATATTTTGATCTGACTTACGGATTAATTAATATTAATTTTTAAAGTTTTATTCAATAATTTGGAAGTAAAAACAGATTTAAATAATTTAATAAAATGCTATTATGACATCAGCATGATGTCATGCTGACATCAACAGTTGACTGGTCAACTGACCAGTGGGTCCCGAACATCATAGAGACAAGTTTTAAATTAAGATTAAATAATAATTAATCAGATTAATTTAGTGGGGGACCCACGTGTCATGCTCTAATTATTCTAATTACCCAATTAATTAATTAATTAATTAATATATCTATTCATTTATTTAATAAAAACATTATTTTTATATTTATATTTTAATTTTCACTTTTCTCAAAAGCGGGTATGGGGCCTCCCTATCATAGACAGTGGGTGGGTTGGCCCCACCGGTAAGTGGCTTAGGCCAAATACACATATTTCCTACATACACGTATTATCCATTTACCTACATACATAAATACATACATCGTGCATCTCATACATACAAAATACATGCGCAATACATTATTTATTTTTATTTCTCTCAAAGACTCTCTCTCTCTCTCTCTCTCCAACCTCTTTGTTTAACACAGAACTCAACATCACAAAGAGAGGGACACATCTCCAAGATCACCTATGCGAACCTAACGGCGTCGGATCGGAACACCGTTTGCCGGAACGGAACCGGGACGGCGCGAGGAAGGAGATGGTGGGAGGAGCCCGAGGAGGGGCTCACCGATGTTGACGAGAGGGCCCGGTGAAACCGGAGTTCTTGGGAGGCGGAGGTGACGGCGAGGAGGAGGACGAGGCGGTGACGGTGGTGACGGTGGTGGTGGTGCCGGTGAAGACGGTCGTTGCCGACGAGGAGAGTCGCCGAGAGGGGCCCCGGTGAGGAGAGCCCCGGGATGGAGCCGCCGACGGGGAGCTCCGGCCGGCGATATGGGGTTCCTGGGGGTGTGGAGGTCGGCCTCATGGGGGGCGCAGGGAAGGCCGACGGGAGAAGGAGTGGTCGGCCGGCATGGAAGGGGCCCGGTCCTTGGAGGGCGGCTCGGTCGCTGGGAGGCTTTGGGGCCGACAGGAGGGGGGATCTGGGAGGCTGCGGGAGGCGAGGTGGGGTGCTGGCTGTCGATGGGGAATCAGGAGGAGGAAGAGGAGCCGAGGGATATGGGAGCCTCGGGGGTTGTTGATCGAGAGAGAGCCTGTGGCTCTCGGTCGTGGGGGTCGTGTGGGTTCGATCTGGGCAGGGACAGAGAGAGGGTGTCGGTGGGGGTCTGGTGTCTCGGTTGCGTGGTAGGTGAGACGGGAGGAGACCGAGAGGAGAGGGAGGGAGGGGCCCCCTCGAGGGGTTGGTGGGAGATCGAGCAGTTGGGGGAGGGGGTCTCGGGGGGGTGGTGGGCGCTAGATGGCTGCGGCGGCTGCAGGGGGAGCAGGGGAGCCGATCGCTAGGGTCCCCCCCCCACGGGTGGCTGTGGCCTGGCCGGGTGGGCCACTAGGCCGAGTTGGGCCAGGGGGTTTAGACTTCTTCTTTTTTCTTTTTTTTATTATTTTAATTACTTTCTTATAATCTTATTTTATTTTTACACATATAGCTCCCGTTTTAACTATATAGGGATTGTAGTAACTTCAAAATGCCCGGTTGACTTTTATAACTTATTTAGGAAATCCTTAATAACTTTTTCCGACATTTTTTATCTCAAACATTATAAAACTTTTCCCGTTTGATTTATTTTTAGACTTCGAACTTTGACTCGGTTTCGACTACCACGAGATCAACAATAGAACCACAGTGACGTGGCATCCTTTGCATAGATTTACTGTAGTTCAAGTACTGAGATTACTGTAGCCTAATCTGGGGATGTCACAACTCTCCCCTACTAACAAGAGTTCTCGTCCCAAGAATTAAGAGGTAGAAGGAAAGAGCTCGGGGTATTTATCACGAAGATGATCCTCGCGTTCCCAAGTGGCTTCATCTTCAGAGTGATTTGACCACTTCACCTTAAGGAACTTGGTGACTTTGCGACGAGTCTTACTTCAGCTTGGTCGTGAATGCAGTCCGGATGCTCTTTATAAGAGAGGTCTTGTTGCAGCTCAAGCATATCATGATCCACTGCTCAAATAGGATCCTTGAAGCAGCGGCGGAGCTGAGACACATGGAAGATATCGTGAACCTGAGAAAGGTTCGCTGGCAGTTCCAACTGATAAGCCACTCTTCCACGCTTTTCGAGAACAGTGAAAGGGCCAATATAGCAGAGAGCTAACTTGCACTTGATCACAAAATGGTGTGCACCTCTGATCGGTGTGACGCGAAGGTAGGCCCTTTTGCCAGGTTGATAGACCATATCTTGATTAGGACGGTCATACTGACTTTTCTGATGAGACTGAGGAGCCTTCAGATTCGCATGAATAATGCGGACTTGATCTTTAGTAGGTTGGATAATATCTGGACCGAAGAGCGATTGGTCCATTGAACGGTGGCTCTGGAATTCCATACGAAGCCAACTTCTCGTCCACCGGCGGCTACCGGAATGTTATCCACAATAATAATACGGTCCTACTGACAGAGTTGTACACCAAGGTTTATACCTAAACAGGGAATTAACACTGCTTAGATAAGTTATGCCACAAGAAGGTCAAAAAGGACAATGGGAATGAGAATGTGTTCACACACACTAGTAATAAAGTATACCATTCCCGAGGAAAACATAGAGTATGGTATACATGATATGTCATCAAATACTTAACCATTTAGATAAAGAGGCAAGAAGAATCATCATGTTTATACATACCATGCGGTTTGGATAATTGATCAGGAACAATTTAGCATCGCGCTTCCAATGTTCCTGTTGAAATTTAAAGTACCACATCCGTGCTTTGGGTTAGTCTCGACATGGCCATCAGGTAAGGGCCGGACTAATAGGCACACAAAGCAGATCCATGAGGAACAACTTATGAAATAAGTCATATAGTTTCTCAATGAAAGGATGACGAATCTTTCATATGGAAGAATTCATAATGATAGGTCCTTCGTCCTGGTGTGCTAGACAAGACATCACCATACCAGATTACATAAGACCAAAGTCATAAATGTTGGAAAATGTTCCAAACATCATATCTTCCTGAGATTCAGATCTGATTGGTGTCAGAACACCTCAGGCTCAAGATGCCTGAGAAGAAAAATGAAGATGCAAGATTCTCAGGGTATGAACTTCACAAGCAATCCTTGAATCATGAGTTCGATTGTAAGAAACATGAATACCATGTCAAGGCATTTGTGCCCACGTGAAATTCTTATCTCAAAAGGCAACTGGGTTCTCATTTTGGGAACCATCATCGAGGATGACAAGGTTCCATGTGTAAGTCTAGATTAGCTCTTATGAAAGAACTTCTTTTCCTTGATCAAATCAGTCAGTAGCTTGGCGTGCTAAGAGAAATTATATGGAGTGGAGATAGTAAATCCTCAAAACATATAACACTTCGCACATGCGTGAATGATTTGGTATTTCCCAAGAGGAAACAAAACAAAACTTTCACATATTCACGGCGGAAAGAGTGCACGTGAACTTTGGGAAAACACTTCTTATATCAAACATATCCTCCATGAGCTAGGAACAAAGATAGTGCTTTCAAAATCTTCAACACGAACCATGGAGAACTTGAGGGTGCGACCGATGGGCTGAGCAACAATCCCTCAAGATTTTGACAGGGACGAATTTCCAAAATTATAATATCAAGGAGATAGCATTTGTCAAATCAAATGGTATAGTGTCGTATGCTCGAGGGAACAACAACAATTAAACATTGGTAAAAGGGTGCACTCAGAAATACTGAGTGGGTAGCACGACCAATGCTAAAATGATGAGTCAACACCCAACACACTAAGGAGGAAACAATCAGTTATTAACCTCAAGGTGATAGGTTTGACAAAAGTATTGGAATCACACATCAGAGTTCACTTGTCGGTATACCGGTTAGAAACAACTCGGGACCAAGAAATCAATGGTGATGGCGAGAGGTATTACTATATCAAGCATTCTTACGACGTGTGCAATTCTCATGACATCATTGACACAAAGATGGTAATACTCCAGCTAGAAGACAACATAAGCTGAACAACAAGGAACTTAAGGGATAACACAAAACATGAACATGTTTGTGTTGGAGGGGAGGCAAACAAGGATGTCGATGATAATACAAATTATCGAGGGGCAAGGATGGTATTTCTCATCGTGCATTTGGTCGATACCCTGCAAGAGCTCAGAATGGTGATGATTATCACGACACATTTGTCGAGAAGCTTCACGAAGATGTAACTGTCATGATGACAACAAGCAAGGGAATGATGAAGCAAGAGGTTGTCGGAATCACAGATAAGACTGCTAGCTTAGAATTGAGATTGCCTTTCAAAACAACCAATATGATGTGGAAAGCTCGATGTAACTTAGTGCACTCTTGGAATCTTGTTCTAGGGATGAAGGACGTATTTAGTATGGTCAAGCTTTAGCATGACGATGATGTTGTAGCTTAACAGTTTGGAATGACATGATCGAGTACAAGCTCATAAACAAGGAAGATTACTAAAAAGTTGTTGAATCGCAATGCATACTCGATTCAGTTATCGACGTACTCACGTGTCCAACAACTTAAACACGAGGCAACTGGGATTAAGGAAAATATCATAGTTGATGAGGAGCTCACAAGAAGTTTCATAGCTCCGCGATATCCTCGAGCTACAAGGAATAATATTCGGAGGTAGATCAACATTAAGGCTTGCACCGATGTATTGATCTGAAGAAGACAAGTACTTTAACTCATCTAAAAATGAAATCAAGGTAGGATGGTCGGAACCACGATTGTAAAGTACAAGAGCACAGATACCAGATCAAATCATATAATGAATGATTATTGATACGAGAAGTTTCTATGGTAGGATCAACGTCGTTCCCATGGGCATGAACATAGAGTTCAAGGTCGACTCCCACTTCATTAATGCATCACCTGCCATTTATTCCTTGCCTTTGATTAGGTTGTAGCTTTGAAAGAATACCCGACATAACACCAGAAGAGTAAGACTCGTATTCGGGTCATATTGATTTAGGGAGGCACATGTTCAACCCATCGGGGCATCTTAGGAACATATACTACAAACTTCAAGAGTAAATAACACATGCTTGAAGGGCATGGCTGACAAATTGTATGGTACAACTTATCAAAGGGAGAAGACACAATTTACCAATGGCATCATGTGTCAGGGGAAACAATCACAAGAATTTTCTAAAGCAAAGGATGCCGTTGGATAATAACTCAAATGAGTCTGGAAATCCACAAATGATTTGATGTGAGTATCGGTACTCAATCAGAGGGAGATAGGACGCAATGCATCGGGTTATAGAACATCTGAAAAATATCGATACTTAATCACCAAAGGAATTATGATTTCCAGGTTGGCGTATCATAATCAGATGCTCCGATCAAATACAAGTAGGTTGAATGGACTTAGATGGATAACCAACCAAAAATTGATTTGTCGAGAACCAGCTCGGTCTGGAAGGACGTCTGAGCTGGCAGATAATTTATGAGTCACAAAGATGATTGTGTGCATTCACACAAAGGTAGAATCAATAAGATCACACGAAAATAACAAAGGATTTTAATGAATGCTGCTAGACATATGGATTTAACCATAATGCAAGTAGGTGAGAAAGTTCATGAACATTAGGCTACGGAGGATTTCGGAAGACCGAATAGTAAGTCGAAGAACTTTCGAAACCCATCACAACTGATGATGGACGAATCCCCGATAAAATAATTCGTTGCATCTCGTCAAACAAGAGCAATTGGAGAAGAAAGTATGAACGACATTTGTATGTAGTCATCCGTAGTGGTTGACGAAGGAAGGGAAAATTGCAGAAGAAATGAGCACAACAGCTCAAGAGAACATCGAAGAGTAACTGCAGTTCTTCTGAGGGCTAAAGCCATCGTCTGGAATACGGGGCTCTCCGGGAGGAAATATTTACAAGAACCTAATGTTAGAGTTAGCAAAATCTTTATCCCGAAAGAGAAGAGAGAGTAGAACCCAGAGTATAGGAAAGGAGTAAAAGATGCTAATACCACCCAGTTGAGATGTGGGCCCGTAAGCCACAACATCAGTGTTAGTAAAGTTTTTCAAACACTAGACTCAACTTTGGCCAAGGAGTTGGAAAGGGGGCTACCTACAGGCAGTCGGCTCTAATACCAACTTGTGGCGCCCTCGGTTTAATCGTACGCTAATCATACACGCAAATGCGTACGATCAAACCCAAGGACTCACGGGAAGGTATCACAACACAACTCTAGACACAAATAAAATAATTCAAGCTTCATATTACAAGCCAGGGGCCTCGAGGGATAGAATACAGGAGCTCGATAAACACACGAGTCAGCGGAAGCAACAAATATCTGAGTACAGACATAAAACATGGGGTGCCTTAGAGAAGGCTAGCACAAAAGAAACACGATCGAACGAGGCGAGGCCTCCTGTCTGGGAACCTCCTAACTACTCCTATCTTCAGCGACCTCCATGAAAAGACACCATCGGGACGGCACGCGTCGGCAGGAAACTCCACTCCTGGGCTCCAACATCTGGTCGCAGCAACGGAGCAAGGGAACAAAGGGGGAGCAAAGCAGCGGTGAGTACTCATCCAAAGTACTCGCAAGACTTACATCAAAACTATGCTAAATATGCACTAGTATCAAAAGAAGGGGTTTTATATGTGGACTGACTGTAGCAATGAGAGAATAGAGAGAAAAGTCCTAGTCCTATCGAAGACTAGCATCTTCAGGGTCTTGCAGCAATAGACGAGAGTAGAACAGGTGTAACACATTAATAGTCATATTGTTGTAGCATTATTAAAGTGAGGTCACGCCCAGAGATCCTCCCTCGACTCCCTGCGAGGAAGCAATCCCGAGATAACTTATTCCAGTTAAGTAACAATTGTAGTTGTATAAGAGCAGGGCATAACTCCAAGTCGTCCTGTAACCGTGGACACGGCTATCCGAATAGTTAATTTTCATCCCTGCAGGGGTGCACCACATGTCCCGTCACGCTCCATAACACTCTGGCCGGACACACTTTTCTGGGTCCTGCCCGGCCTCGGAATATCGACACGTCGCGGCCCCACCTAAGACTAATCAGAGAGGCTAGCCCGCCGGTCTAAATCCTAAGCGCAAAGGGTTCATGGGCCCAGTTCCCCTCCACGCTCCTGCACGATGTGAGGGCGTCCGACGTTAGTCCTAGCATCCCTTAATCATAAGCGCGATGCATCTCGGGACCACTCGGGCGCGCGCCACTAGGATTGCTGACATCTGAAAAGCTTCGGCTAATACCGCGACGCCGAGTACCCATAATTCTTCCCGCGTAGCCGGTTAGTGCGAAAAGGTCTCCGACCAACCCAGATCAAATACCCAAATCCATTAACATTTTAATTAGGCCATCGACACAGTCTCACGGGAATCCACCCGTCTTACATCTAATCACCAATGATCATAGTAACATGGTCGTGTAACTGTGTGGTTGTAACATCAGGGGGGGTCCGAGGTATCACCCTCGTTGGATTCCGAACGATGTATCCGACAAGGTGGGCTTAGAGGAATCACCCTCGGGGGTCCCACACTTGAGGGGTTGCACGACAGAGGCATCATCGGGAATGGTGAAAGAGGAATCACCCTCAATAACCACGATCAACTAGCTATACTACAGAGATATCATCAGGAGTGCTTAGCAAGGTGTCACCCCCGGTACTCGATAGTATCTCTGTAGCGTCGTACAACTAAGGGGGTGTATGTGTTGTGTCGGGTCTGGCTCGTCGATCAGGGATCGAGATTTGTAAGCAAGCGGGGCAACTGGACTACGGGGTCAGAGGGGATGACTGCTCCACCTATACTAAGCAGATTTAAAGTACATGACTGAAAGTAGAAGTTCATCAAAAACAGGCTATGCATCAGATATAGGAGCTAACTACAACAGTAGCAAAATACTAATGCAAGCAGTAGGAAGAAAGACATAGGCGATATAGGAATGATCAAGGGGGTTTTGCTTGCCTTGCTGCTCTGCGGCAAAGGACTGATCGGCAGGGTCGTAGATGTACCCGGCAGCAGCGTCAGTCTCGGGGTCTACCGGTAAGAAGAGGGGGAAGAAACAATAAATAATAGCAACGGTGCAACACAATGCATGACATGGCAAGATGCAGGCTAGACATGAGCTAACGCAGCAACATCCGTCATAGATGGGTCGGAAGAATATCTGACGATATTTTCCAGGTGTGTGGCTACTACCGGACACATGGAAACGATGGAAATGTTCCATGTTTGCTATGCTAGGGACGCGTGACAGACGAATGAATCGTGTATCCGTGTTCGTCTCATTCTGCTAATCAACTTTCATGTTGAAAATATTTTGATCTGACTTACGGATTAAATAATATTGATTTTTAAAGTTTTATTCAATAATTAGGAATTAAAAACAGATTTAAATAATTTAATAAAATGCTATTATGACATCGGCATGATGTCTTGCTCACATCAACAGTTGACTGGTCAACTGACCAAAGGGTCCCGAACGTCATAGAGACAAGTTTTTAATTAAGATTAAATAATAATTAATCAGATTAATTTAGTGGGGGACCCACGTGTCATACTCTAATTATTCTAATTACCCAATTAATTAATTAATTAATATATCTATTCATTTATTTAATAAAAACATTATTTTTATATTTATATTTTAATTTTCACTTTTCTCAAAAGCGGGTGTGGGGTCTCCCTGTCATAGACAGCGGGGTGGGTTGGCCCCACCGGTAAGTGGCTTAGGCCAAATACACATATTTCCTACATACACGTATTATCCATGTACCTACATACATAAATACATACATCGTGCATCTCATACATACAAAATACATACGCAATACATTATTTATTTTTATTTCTCTCAAAGACTCTATCTTTCCAACCTCTTTGTTTAACACAGAACTCAACATCACACAGAGAGGGACACATCTCCAAGATCACCTACGCGAATCTAACGGCGTCGGATCGGAACGCCGTTTGCCGGAACGGAACCGGGATAGCGCGAGGAAGGAGATGGTGGGAGGAGCCCGAGGAGGGGCTCACCGACGTTGACGAGAGGGCCCAGTGAAGCCGGATTTCTCGGGAGGCGGAGGTGACGGCGAGGAGGAGGATGAGGCGGTGACGGTGGTGCCGGTGGTGGTGGTGCCGGTGAAGACGGTCTTTGCCGGCGAGGAGAGTCGCCGAGAGGTGCCCCGGTGAAGAGGGCCCCCGGGATGGAGCCACCGACGGGGAGCTCCGGCCGGCGAGATGGGGTTCCTGGGGGTGTGGAGGTCGGCCGGCATGGAAGGGGCCCGGTCCCTGGAGGGCGGCTCGGTCGCTGGGAGGCGTTGGGGCCGACGGGAGGGGGGATCTGGGAGGCTGCGGGAGGCGAGGTGGGGTGCTGGCTGTCGGTGGGGAATCGGCATGAGGAAGAGGAGCCGAGGGATATGGGAACCTCGGGGGTTGTTGATCGAGAGAGAGCCTGTGGCTCTCGGTCGTGGGGGTCGTGGGGGTTCGATCTGGGCAGGGACAGAGAGAGGGTGTCGGTGGGGGTCTAGTGCCTCGGTTGCGTGGTAGGTGGGACGGGAGGAGACCGAGAGGAGAGGGAGGGAGGGGGCCCCTCGAGGGGTTGGTGGGAGATTCGAGTAGTTGAGGGAGGGGGTCTCGCGCGGGGGGGAGAGGTGGTGGGCGCTGGGTGGCGGCGGCGGCTGCAGGGGTGGCAAGGGGAGCCGGTCGCTAGGGTTGCCCCCCCCCCCTCCTGCGGGTGGCTGTGGCCTGGCCGGCTGGGCCACTAGGCCCAGTTGGGCGAGGGGGTTTAGACTTCTTCTTTTTCTTTTTTTTCTTTTTTTTATTATTTTAATTACTTTCTTATAATCTTATTTTATTTTTACACATATAGCTCCTTTTTAACTATATAGGGATTGTAGTAACTTCAAAATGCCCGATTGACTTTTATAACTTATTTTGGAAATCCTTAATAACTTTTTCCGACAATTTTTATCTCAAACATTATAAAACTTTTCTCGTTTGATTTATTTTTAGACTTCGAACTTCGACTCGGTTTTGACTACCGCGACATCAACAATAGAACCACAGTGACGTGGCATCCTTTGCATAGATTTACTGTAGTTCAAGTACTGAGATAACTGTAGCCTAATCTGGGGATGTCACACTACTCATACTTCACACTTGGTCTCCTTCAGAATCTTATTTTGACTCATCCGCTGACCACTAGTCAGGCACAAGTCGAAATGATCCTCTCCCTTTCGACTTTGAGCAATCATGCAATGGATGAGCGCGAGCAAGATATATTGGCACTTAGGATATCAAAGAGAATAATGATGGGGAAGGAAGAAAAAAAGGTGTGAAAGGCTCACATCAATGAGGACAATCATAGGCAAGAGAAAGCCAAATGATAGATATGATGTTAGGAGTAGGGATTGCCATGCAACGGATGCACATATGAGCTAAGGTAAGCTCTCCAATGGAACTAGTGGGGGTGCATCCAACTTGCTTGCTCATGAAGACCTAGAGCTCATTTGAAGAGGCTCGTCATTGGAATATACAAGCCAAGTTCTAGATGGTCCCCGCATAGTTATGCGTGAATGATAATCTTTATGGAGTACAAATATAACAATGGAGTACGAGTGTGGATCTTTCAAAAGGAATACTAGTGTTGCCCCCTTCTCTCTTTTTATTTCTTTCCTTTTTTGTGGCCTCTTTGGCTCTTTCTATTTATCTCTCATTTGTCTTCTTTGGCATCTTTTCATGCGTCCTCTTTGGGGATATTTTCCTCATTTAAGGGCAACACTCTATATTTTACAAGAAATAAAAAGAAGATCTTCACACTTTATAAGAAGTAGTCAACATAAAGGTAAATGAAAACTATCATGATGTATGCAAATGTATGCATCTGCCAGTGTAGCAGGATATGCAATGATACTAGCGCGTCATGTAGCAATAATAAGGGCAAAGCCCAACTAGCATGCGGCTCCTCGGTCAAGCAAAAGCATGAATGAAATGAAGATCAAGTCATGAGATGGTGGATGTTGCATGCCAATGTATCTCAGAAAGGCTATGGAAATGCCTTGATAGGTAGGTATGGTGGCTGTTTTGAGGAAGGATATAATGAGGCTTATGATGACAAAGCGTATCATGCCAAGGGTTTGGATGCACTAGCGAAGTATGCACTAACTCTCAAGATGAGACAGGGCAATGCACGGTATCGAAGAGGCTAGCAAAATATGGATGGTGGAGGTGCCAACAATCAAATACTTGCATTAGTCCGAAGAACTCATGCACTTATTATCGGTAACTCTCTATCTAGTCAGGAGATTCACAAAGAGACAAGTACCCCAAGGAGGAGTGTTTGGGGGTTTGGTTATCCTAGCGCATCCTCGACCCATGATAAAGTGAGGGTACTCTATATATTCCAACCCCTCCAGAGGTTAGCGATCCATCTAGTAGCTAGAGTTCTCAACTAATATATTTTTAAGTTTTGAAAATACACACGGATTTCCCAAAATACGACACCTATCACTAATAGGCTCAAGCTCTTGACACCAAAAGTCCAAACATTACTCAAATCAATACCTCAAAACTATTGCAAGTTACTATTATACTTAAATAGCTACCTCAATTACCTACTCATGCAAGACACACAGCTCAGTGCAACAAGCCAACTCTCTAAACAATATAAGCATGATAACTCAAGAGAGTTCCAAAAGCAACCTAAATAAAAGCTCTTAAAAAGATAAAGCATGAAAACTAAGAGCTAAGCATGACAGCAGCTATGAAAAGATAAAGAACACACAAAAAGATAAGCATGAAAACATATGTTGTGTTCTAGGGTGGAGTGGAGCGTGTTTCTCTCCCAAACAAAGAAGGCTAGGGTCCAACTTGTTATGAACAGCAAGCAAAACTAAAAAAGTAAAGAGCGGGACGCTCCAAGCATAGCACATAACATATGAAGTGATAAAAATATAGCATGGAGAAGGACGAATTGATGATTGTTGATGGAGAAGGGGATGCACGGGGGCATCCCCAAGCTTATATGCTTGAGTCTCCTTGAATATTTCTTGGGGGTTCATGGGGGCATCCCCAAGCTTGAGCTCTTGACACTCCTGGATCTTCTTTCATCATCTTCCATCGCATACTTGAAAACTCTCTTCATATGAAACTCATCATAAGCTGATTAGAGTGGTTACTGTCCATAATAAAATAATTTTTCGCCAGTGGAAATAAAGATTTTCAGGAAGAGGTACTGTTTCTCAAGATTGCCAAGAAGTTTTTGCAAAGAAAAAGCAAGCATAAGATTTGCAAAACGATGAAAACACAAAACGTGGCAGAATCTGTGAAAAATAGACCAACAGGTAGTAAATAAATTTTTTAGGGAACTTCTGCAACTCAAATCAAAATACTCAGAAGAGACGCCAGAAATACAATTGTATATAGCATACTTTCAAAACAATTCAGATCAAAAAGATGATCTGGTGATTTTTCGTGAAGTTTTCCGTCAAGCAGACAGAATCTGTTTCTCGACACCATGTCTCAACTTTTGAACTTTCTTGCAATCGGAGGCTAAAACTTGGCACAAAGCTTAAAAATACAGATATAATGATGTTGCTACAGTATTAACACACATCAAAACTACTAAAAACTGAAAGTAAAAACTCAAAGTAAAGATAACAAGGGTTGTCTCCCTAGAGCTCTTTCTTTATAGCCATAAAGATAGGCTTAAGATTTTAATGATGCTCGTAGGAATAAGAGTTGTAGAACAAAAGAGAGCATCAAGAAGCAAATACCAAACACATTTAAGTCTAACATGCTTCTATGCATAGGAATATTGCAATAGAATAATTCATTGAAGCACAAAGCAGTAAGCATAGGAAGGCAAAACAAGTGCAGCTTGAAAACCTTCAACCTAAAGAGAGGGAACTTGATATTATTGAAATATCTATAAGCATATGTTCCCTTCTCATAATAATTTTCAGTGGGATCATGAATAAACTCAACAATATAAGTATCACATAAAGCATTGTTACCATGATCCACATGCTAAAAGGTACTCTTACTCTCCACATAAGTATAATCTTTCTCATTGGTAATAGTGGGAGTAGGACTATAATAAACAACTTGAACACTATAGATTAATTGTGTATTGGGGAGCCCATGGTTAGGAAATTTTAGCATTAAAGTTTTCAGTCTCCCCCAAGCTTGAGCTATGCTCTCTCCATCATGAGGATAGAAATTATAAACATAATTCCTATTCTCATGGACTTCATGAAGAGGATAAAACTTGGAGTAAAAGAGAGACTGGATCGCTTCCCAATCCCGTAGGTGAGAATCATCTAGTAGCCTATACCATTCCAATGCTTTTCCTTTCAGTGACAAGGCAAATAATTTCCTCATGACTCCATCTCTTGTCAAACCTGAAATCTTAAACAACTCACAAAGTTTTGTAAGTTTCAACAAGTCAATACTAGGATTGACTGTTCCATCTCCTGCATAACAATCATTCCTAATTATTTAAATTATCCCAAGTGGTATTTTGAATGGGATACATTCAGTAGGTGGAGGAGACTTCTCTACCACGGGTGTGGTAAAGCGGCCTTCCCATGCAGCGAAATAAGAGTGCAGTTTTCCATAAGCCTAACTAGTGAAAATAAAAACAAGAACTGAAAAGATTTAATTGCAAGATCTAAATATATACCTTCAAGCACTCACCTCCCCGGCAACGATGCCAGAAATAGCTTGATATCTATGCATGCTTCTATTCTTGTAGACTATGTTGGGCCTCCAAGCGCAGAGGTTTGTAGGACAACAGCAATTTCCCTCAAGTGGATGACCTAAGGTTTATCGAACACCCGGAAGTAGAGGTTGAAGATGGTCTCTCTCAAGCAACCCTGCAATTAAGAAACAAGAAGTCTCTTGTGTCCCCAACACACCTAATACAATGGTAAATTGTATAGGTGCACTAGTTCAGCGGAGAGATGGTAAAATATGGGTGATAGGTGTGGCAAAGCAAGGTAATATAAATTTGTAATAAAAATTACAGCAAGGTAGCAAGTGACAAAAGTAGCACAAACTGTGTAACAATGGTGAGAAACAAGGCCTAGGCTTCATATTTTCACTAGTGGCAACTCCCAACAACATTAACATAGTCTAATCACATGATCTGTCCACTAGAACTTGCAATGGAGATGTACTCCGAGGTCATTCCTTTGTGATCAAGAGAGGACGAGAATTATGTAGGGCTACAAAAGCACACCTCAGAGTTCGTAGTTCTCATCTATGGATTTCCCAATGTCACCACGGCCATCCAAAGAGAGTAACACAATCACCACAACATATCTCAAGGATAGTCAAAGACAAGAAGCAAGAGACTCTCAATCTTCAATCAATTCACAAAAGAAGAAATCACTCATGAAAATATTCTGCTAATCCATGTCCAATAAATCGTTGTCACCATGGTCTCAGAGATTATACTAGATAAGATCAAGTGAGTACATCAATCCAATACATAGAAGAAGGGGAAACATCATGGGATCACCCTAGATTAACATAGCCTATGATCACAATCAAGATCACGTCATGGGAGAGAGAGTTAACCACATAGCTACTGTAGAAGACCTTAGCCCCGAGGAGGAACTACTCCCGCTTCATGGAGGGTGGAAGCAACGTCAATGGAGATGAATCCGGAGCACTTCCCCGTCCCGGCAGGGTGCCGACACAGGAATTCTGGTTCCTCGAAACTTGTTGGCGATGGCAGCGGAGATCGGAATTGTTTCTGGAAAAAAGGGTTCTCGAATCAGGGTTTCCTCCACGGGGTAAAAATAGGGACAAAGGGGGGCACTAGGGGAGGTCCCACTCGCCCACGCGGCCTGGTGGCGCAGCCTCCCCTAGGCCGCGCCAGGTGGCCGCCTGGGTGGAGGGTGGCCCCCCTCTAGCTCTCCTTCGAGCGTCTGGAGTCTTCTGAAACGCTGATTTTTTATATATTTTTGTGGAATTTTTCGGGCAGTGTAAATATGGGTATAAACATGCAATTCACATACGTTAGCAGATAGAAACTAGCACTGGGTGCACTAAGTTAGTAGGTTAGTCCAAATATGTTTAAAAAGGTATGAAAGTGTACAAAACACATAGCAATATAACCCAAAACTTGCATGGAGCAAGCAGAAATTATAGATACGTTTGGGACGTATCACCATCATATTTGCACATCAATTCATCACGGAGGCTTAAGGGCATAATGCGCCACTCCACCCAGCATCGGATTGATTCAATTCCGGTTAAGTCGTTGGCATTCAAAGCTCTAAGTTTCGACCAGACAAAAGTATGGGCAGCTTGTTCTTTCAAAGTCAGTGAGCCGGGAAGTTGGAAATCCATTGGAAGGCGCTATTCCCTAAACCCTGACAGAGGATTCTCATCGGCAGGTGCGGTATTCTTACAATAAAACCAAGTTTTTCCCCAGCCCTTGGGGTGAGTGGGCGGGGTGACGGCAGGAAAACCACACTCACACCGCCTTTGGATTGTAACTCCACCAAGTTCTAAGCTGGGACCATCAACCCATTCTGTGTGGCGGTTCAAGTAGAAGGATTCCCTAAATAAGGCAATAGTGGGTTCTATCTCCAAGTATGCTTCGCATAAAACTTGAAATTGGCATAAATTTCTAACTGAGTTGGGGCCGAGATCTTGAGGGTGAAGGTTGTAGAAGTGCAGGGCGTCTCGAAATAATTTTGAGCGAGGGGGAGAAAAGCCTCGTACAAGATTATCGGTGAAGACCACAACCTCTCCTTCAGCGGGTTGCGGTCGTACTTCTCCAGCGGTGGCTCTCCATCCGATCACTTCCTTAGAAGACAAGACTCCTACTGATATGCATCACTGGAGGGCAACGTCACCCATTTCTGATGGCAGCCAATCACATTTGGATGATATTGACATACTGCCAGATTCAGGAAGGAAACGAGCTGCATGAATACGTTGGCGGGTTATCTCGATGAACAGACTTGTTTTAAGAAGCAAGGGATTTGAGACAAAAATAATAAAGCAGTCTACAATGTTTAAGTCGCCTTAACATAAAGGCACCTCACCAAGATAGCGAGTTACAAGTATATCAAAGAAGTCGGTATCAATGTGAAAACGGCTTAGGGAGGAACCATGATTTCAGACCACTGAGTATGGGACAAACAGCTTTCTACCGAAGTGTGTGAAGATACAGATCTACCAATGGTTGACAAAAGAGAAACTTAATAGTCTTAGATGACAGTAAAATATGGAGCAGCAACATCTCATTATCAATTGGGTCTCACGAAGCATCTAGGAAAGGTTATACAGGGAATCGGATCCCTACGTCGACCGTAATCTATCATTGTAAGAAGTTCATCAAGAACTAGGCAGATCTACAATGGCGACGAACATGAGATGAACCCCATGAACTCCGTTGAGCTACAGCGGACAACATAGACATATCTGGGTCAAGACAAAGAACTTACTCATGACGTTGATGGCGGCGAACAAGACTTGCGGTTCAAAGGAGAAGTGGTGTGGCAAGGAGCTCCTGGATCATATTGCTTGATGATGGGTCGCACGGCGGCGGCGCGATGAAGGTCCGGGCTCGAGGTAGAAAAAGAAGAGAGGAGCAAGGTAAAACTAAAAAGGGGATCCTCTTCGATATTTAAAGGCTGGACCCGAAATGGAAAGGGCACATGCGGGAATCCACGAGCCACAATAAATCTCAGAGTTGATGGCGCCTTGATTTTCAGGCTAAAGGATAAGCCGAAAGAGTCGTTGGAATAACATCATCTAGATCCCTAAAATCCTAGGGCGAGTGATGTCATTCATGAACAAAGCAGAAGCTCAAGAAGACATTTGAAGTTGGTATTTTTGATCTGGAAGACCAAGCTTGGGTTGCATGTGAGCCGCCAAGATTATAAGTGAAGTTTATTGACCTGAATATAGTCAAGTCAATCTGGGGCCTAATGTTAGGGATATTATCCCGTCGTATGACCCGCCTTAAGGGGCCGGGTCAAAACGATGGCGGCTGAATATTCATATTCAAGATGGACCGTGACCTATGAAGCAGAAGGCACGAGGCAGTTGCCAGCGAGAGCCGGTTGCCGCCCAAGACACAAAGATGGCGACTCTTGGCCGATCAGGGAGAAGGTTCGCCAGAGGTTTCCTTGCTTAAGGAGCAAGGCAAGTTAGAGATATACCAGGTCACGAATCATGGTATGACGTGGACTCTTGTAGACCTAGATCCTTGACATGTGTATAAAGGCGAGTCTCTAGGTCTGGTAGACTTAAGTTACAATCAATCGAGAGCTAGGTCAGGGGAAACCGCACCCTTGTAATCGATTTCCACATCAATATACACTGAGCAGGACGTAGGCTTTTACCTCGATCAGAGGGGCCGAACCTGGGTAATCTCGTCTCTCGTTCCCGATCAACCCCTTTGATTCGCCACATAGTTGCTATGGCTTCACCATTAAATCCTTTCACGAGGACATCTCCCGTGACAAAACCACGACAAGTACCGACCTAGGAGCCCCCTTGATTGATCGAAGTTGGCCGAGTCGAGTCTAGTGAAAGCTGCTTTGAGTCTAGTTATATATTGGAGAGTACGATTCTTTTTTCTCCTCTTATATGCTCTGGTGAGGAATCTTGACGTAAATTTTTTAATTCTACTCCTCTTCTCACTCAAAAAAAATTGGGATCACGCACATATTTTTGCAATCTATATGATGTCGATGTGACAGAGTTCTGACTTGGTGCCTACTGTTGTGTTGATTTTATTCCGGGGAGTTGAGCTCCAGGGGATTCTTGAGCATGTCGTTATCATTCCGATTTCTTAGTATCTCAGGATGGAGGATGTTCGAAATTGCTTCAATACTAGTACTAGTGAGATGAGTCCGGCATCCCCAGTACTGGTGGAGAGCGTCTGGATGTACTGTCATACTTGGTATCGTTGTGATCACGAGGATCTGAGGTAGATGAGTTTCAGAGATCTCTGGTTATGTGTTGACGGATGTGATACACTGGACGGGTAGTGTTATTGCTAGGAATTGAGTGATGGATTTACTCCTTGTATCCGTGGACCGATTGCATGACCAAAAAATTTTGGGAGTTCTTAGGTGGGAATTCAAGTAGTTACTTATAGTACAATCTTCCAATAGATGCACGATGTGAGGTTGGCATTCGACATCTAGTGGATTCGTTTGTTCACGATCGTCTTACAACGGTTCGCGTTGTGTCTTAAAGAGTCCTTGTAGCTTGCTATGACTCGGGGACGCTTTGTATGTCATGTGCATTGCCTTGTACATGATGGCTACTATATGATAGAGCCCGTGCGAACCTTACCAAGAAAATATCGAGCGAAATCTCTGTCCTGAATTTGTTGTGGCTTGTTCCGTAAGCCTCATCCTTTGTTTTGTTGGAGTATGGTAATTTGAGTTGCTTAGATGTCAAGTGGTGAATTCATATCTTTCCAAGAGGTGTTCTCATATTTGTATGGAAGTGCTAATTCTTTTTCTCAATCAAATTTCCTTATCAATTCTTTTCAAACCGGAGTTGTCATGTCAAATTCTTTCAAACGGTGTGCTTCTCTTCAAGATAATTCTATCTTCCCCAATTCTGCTAGATCAATCTCTCATTTCTTTTTGGAGTTCTTCTCATCTGTCCCAGGTTGTCTTTGTTTTTTCCCCGCCCTCCTGCCTTTTTCTTCAATGATTTAATTCTCATCTAAGTGCATTTCTTTTCATGATGCTTCCACTATCTTCTCTTCTGTATTCTATCTGGTGATTCATTACGAATATTCTCAGGAGTTGCTAGTTCATCATTCTTTATTCTTGTTTTTTTCTTCCCGGTGGATTCAATTCAAGCTTTCGGTGTTCATCATGTCCGTTTCATTTGTTAAATGATCCTTGTGTTAGGAATTCTCATTCAAGCCTCTCTTGTTTGTTTCATCTCTCTCTATTCTACCCGGAGTGTTGAAGATATCTCAGAGTTTCTTGTTTTCAATCCTTTCAATTATTTCGAGGTTCTCACCTCATCAAGTTTTCATTTGTACCGGTGCAATCTTTCTTGTCTAATCAATTGTCTCAACGATGGTTTCTTTTGAGTGGGCCCATAACCCATAGGTTCTTTCCCATGATCTTATCTCGCTCTTGTAATCTTTCCCGGAGATCTCTCAATCTTTTCAAGTATGGCGTAAGTATGTATTCCATCAGTCATATTCCTTCTTCAAGATTGCTTCAAATTTATTTTTCATCTTTGGCTCAACCTTTCCTAATTCATTATTCCAGAGTTTCAGTAATTCATGATGGTGCTTCTTGCCATCATTCTCAGCTTGAAGACCGAAGAAGTGTGTCTCTTAAATCTTGGTCCATTCTCTTGAAGATTCATCATTTCAGCTTTGTGTTATCATCTTGAATTGTTCTCGATCATGAGAAATTCCTTCCATATCTATCCAGTCCATTTCTGAGTTGTTTTCATTTCTTGATCCTCCAAAGGCCATCATTTCATAAGATTTCTTCGTTCTCAGCTTTCAGCTTACGTTCTCAATTCTTCTCAATTGTTGTCCCTTCATTCTTATCTCAATTATTCTGGTGCCTTGTTGAAGTTTTTTGTTAGGCAGATCATTATCTCTTTATTCTCAAGGTGTTCTTCAAGATTCTTGTTGGAGAACCTCAAGTATTCATTCTCTTGCATTTCCAAATGCAATTCTTCTCCCTTATCCTTGAGGTGGTATTATGGCATTCTGTTAGTGGAGGAGTCTCGAATAGAAGTTGTTTCAAGAATGAAATATGTAAACCCACCAAATCCTTTGACCATGAAATATTTTAACCCACGGTTTCTTCATGGAGTTATCTGGATTTAGATTTCGCCTAAAGCTTTTCCTAAGGATTGTTGCTATTATGGTGATTATCATTGATCCAAGTTCTCAATATATCCTCTTGGTGTAAGAAGTTTTGCCTTTCTTGTTGCATCCAATCAATCCTTGTTTCTGTTAGTGGCTGGTTGTCACCTCATTAATTAGGGATGGTATTCATAAGTCCACGAGAACCTTTTCTTTTGTTGTTGATTTTCCAACAACTCTGTTCTATCCTTCTTGTAAGATGCTTCTCAAATTCAATTCTAGTGAAATTTGCCATATTATTCTTAATTCTTTCCTCCCAATGATCTAGCTTCTACTCTCTTGTTCCGGAGTTGTTGTAATGTTGCTCTCTTTTATACATTATCTAGTTGTGTCAAGATCGTGTTTTGTCCTTTCTTATTCAGTTAACCGGAGTGTTGTGTCTTCTTTCATGTTCTTTCCTTGCATATCAATTTAGTTGGTTTGTTGTGAATCTTGTCAAGATCTATCCATCTTATCAAATTTTGCCTCAATTTCCTATTGAAGTGCTGCCAAAATTTCTTTTGAATTCTTGTTTGTTCGTCATGTTATTCTTTATCTCTTGCAACCTCTAAGAGTCATTGGTTTCACTCGTTTGTCACACAAGCAACTAAGTTTTACCTCTTGTTCTTTTTCTTCCTCTTTCCCTTTTCATCCTTAGATCTCAGCGCGAGATCTCTTGTTAGTGTACAAGAGTTGTAACAACCCGAGACCGACGCTCCTAAAGATTCCCCTTTTATTCCGTTCTCATCGAGTGATTCATTTGGTTGTCACATTCATCATTGCATCATGCGCATCATCCGCATTGCATCGACACTCCGTTGCCGTCAGTTTTCAAAACTTGCATCAGTTATTCCGTTATTAGTTGCCGGTTCTCTCCATTTTCATCATTGACCCTTTCGAGACCAACCACACACGCATGCGCCCACGACATCATTAAAATTTTGTTTTTAAAACTGTGTATGAAACTTTCTTAGATTGGGTTGAAACTTCGCGTGCGGTCTTAATATAGCGTAGGTGGGACGCGTGTCAAATTTTGTCACAATCGAAGTTCGTTTGATACCCGAACCGTTAATTATATAGCGACACTATAGCCGGTCAATTGTCTGACTTTTCTGTATCTTAAACTATGTCGTCGGGTTGTCGATTTTCCCTCTCATTCCTGCCTAGCCCCTCTGCACAGTGCACCGACCTATCCGCAACCTAGTCCGGAACTTCCCCCGGACCGAACCAGGCGGTCGTGACCGTTGGATCCGGATCAACACCGTTTTACCGCAAACCATCATCGGTTTGTCCACTGGACTCCCTAACCTAGCTATTTCTGGTCGTCTGATTTAATCGGAGGGTCCTAACCCTAATCTACTTCGCTATATATAGATCACCCCTAATCTAACCCTAGAATCGAGAACCCTTGTCCAATCCCTTAGCCGTCGTCGCCACCTTCCTCCTCGAAATCCCCATCCACCCAACCGGCTCCACCTCCTGATTACCTTGTTGTCCTCAGCGAGCCTACCCAAGCCCTCGATCCTCCCGCAGCCCTCGATGTGTCTGGCCGCCCGAAGGCGCCCTGTCCATGCGCCACAGGAGCAGCGACTCCTGCACCCGTGCTTGAGCTCCTTGAGCACCCGCAGCAGCTCCATCTCCTCGCTGTTGCGCCGCCGTCCGTCGTCGGATCCAGTGCCCCACCTCCGGATCTCTCCGTCGCCATCCAAGGAGCTTCTCCATCCGCGTCGTGAACGCTCGTCGAAGCTTCTCCGCCAAGCCATGGAGCTCGTCGCCTCGCGCCCGTTCTGCATAACTCGCCCCTGTAGGAAGGCGTTGTTCCCCGACCTCGACCCCGCCTCTAGATACGCCGAAGTTGCAGGACGCCTCGCCATAGGTCCTAGCCATGCAGCCGGCATCACCCCTGCCTCCTGCGTGTACGGGCAGGGAGGGCGACCCCGTTGACCGAGCCACAGCGTACTTGGGCCGCCTCCCATAGCCATCCGCTGCCCCAGTTCCGGTCGTTCCCTTCGCTGTCCGGCCATCCCCGATGCCCCGTCATCAGCGCGCCGTCTCCTGTTGCTACCCCTGTTCGAGAGGAGGTGGAGCAGAGCACATCGCGTGCGCGTTGACCCTCCTCCAAGAGCCAATGCCAACTGGGCTCCAGCAACCAGCGCCCCACGTCCTGGGCCACGTGGGCCACGGAACTGTCAGTCGGCCCAGCTGTAGCTCCCATGCCTGGCCCAGCATCGCCCGCGGCCTAGCGGCCTCCTCAAGCCTCCACCGGCCAACACCGCCTCCACCGCATATGGCTCTGGATTCGCCAAGATCCTCTTTGACAAGTGTACGACGACCCGTGTACCACTACTTCCACGACGTCCGCGACGACCCATGTACATCTACACCGCAATGACTCGATCCGATCTGAGATGCACGCTTCGAAGGTATAACCACCGAGACGATCACACGTGGACCAAATGCATTGTTGTATGAGATGCGATGTTGTCCGTTTTGTAGATGCCATGTTAGTTGCAGGTACCCCATATTCATGCCTCCGGCACATGGGAACTCGGTAACCGGGATCACCCCATCATTCTTTGACATGACACGCTCCCAATTCGTTTTCACCGGTATCTCATCAAGTTATCGGAACCGGAACGTGTCGTGGTTGTCATTTGCATGCATGTTGCATTCATAGCATAATATCTTGTGTTGCTCGTATCTTTTAGACCGTAACTCCATTGGAGATGAGCTATATGTGTAAACTGACTAGAATGGTATGTAGTTTCACGTGCTCCGCTTTATTTTGCCCTTTAACAAACTTAAAAAGTGTTTAGGACAGATCTGGGCAGATTTCGAAGTTCACGTGTGGGGTCGTTTCGGAAATGTTATATGTCGTTTCCGGCCTCATTTAAAATGCCTAGATAGGTAGTTTATTTGTGCTTCACCTCTTTCCATGTTTAAACAACATTTAATATTGCCATGTACCTAAATGGGAGTGAACTAAATAATTCGTATGTGGAGTTTCGTCAATATGCAACTCGTTGCATATTGAGCTTCACTTAATGTGTAGTGTTTGATTGTTGTGAATTGCCATGTCGGGCCTTGCATAATTAAGCCGATCATGCATCATATGTGTTGTGCATCATATCGTGCATTTGTTTTGGTGTTATCGTGTGTTGATTCTTGTTTTCGGTTTGCTTCTTCTCGATAGAGTTCCGCAAGCGTGTCAGAATCTAAGGATCCGTTCAACTATGTTCGTTCATCTGCTTCACGGGTTCGTTCTTCTTCCAAGCGGGATCACAGGAAGATGATCATTTCCTTATATACTATTACTACCATTGACATGCTAGTTGTATCGTTTCTTTCGCTATGTCTCGCTGCCTACCACGTGTTAAATATCAGCCTCCCAACATTGCCATGAAAACCTCTAATCTTTCCACTACCCGGCAAACCTTGTTTGGCTATGTTACCGCTTGCTTAGCCTTTTGATAGCGTTGCTAGTTGCAGGTGCAGTTGCTTTCATGTGAAAACATGGGTTCCTTGTTATATCACCATATAATTGCTATTTAAGTTAATGCACCTATATACTTGGTAAAAGGTGGAAGGCTTGGCCTTCTAGCCTGGTGTTTAGTTCCACCTTTGCCGCCTTAGTTTCGGATACCGGTGTTATGTTCCATAAATGAGCGCTCCTAACATGATTGGAGTTGTTATGGGGACCCCCTAGATTTTCGTTTTGGGATAAAACTCGTCTAGCAAGGCCCAACATTGGTACTATATTTTCCCAACATAATAATACTGAATACCTTTAAAAAGCATAGGGCGTCATGACCCGAGGAGTACTTCAACATAATACAGGGGGGCAGTGCTGCTGGTGTTGGTCCAAACTAGAGCCGTTTGCGGTGCCAACCGAGGGCAACTCGGGAGATTTCTATGAGGCCACCGTACGTTGTGCTTATCCGTCGTCTCCTGAGAACGAGATACGCGGCTCCTATCGGGATCATCGACACGCCGGTCGGCCTTGCCGTACTTGTTTTACCTTTCTCGAGCGTCTCGTGTGTGGGATACTGAGGATACTTTGGATATCTCAAGGTTGAGGTTTTCCAATAGGAACCCGAGGAAATCACGGGTTTTCCTTGACCGAGGTTATTCCGGCACATCGTGTGGTAGTTTGTGATGGACTAGTTGGAGCACCCCTAGAGGGTTAAATCTTTCGGAAAGTCGTGCCCGCGGTTATGTGGCAAACTTGGAAACTTTGTTTAACATTCGGTTCTAGACAACTTGAAGTAAACTTAATTAAAATATGCCAGCTGTGTGCGTAATCGTGACTGTCTCTTCTCGTGAGCTCTGCATCCGGAAGAGGACACGATGGGGTTATGTCTGATGTAAGTAGGTGTCCAGGATCATTCATTTGATCATTATTAGTTCACGTACGATTATGCGTAGATCATCCCCCTTTTATTCTTGTACTCGTAAGTTAGCCACCTCAAATAAATGCTTAGTCGCTTGATGCAGCCTCACCACTTAACCATACCTCACCCATTAAACTTTGCTAGTCTTGATACCTTTGGAAATGAGATTGTTGAGTCTGTGTGGCTCACAGAATAATACAACAATAGTTGCAGTACAGGTAAAGAGTTACTTTGACGTGAGCACGATGATTGTTTTATTGGAGTTTCAGCTTCTTCTTCTTCATCGATCTAGGATGGGTTCCAGGCCGGCAGCCTCGGGTAGAAAGGATGGACGTCATTCTTTTTATCGTTTGTTTTCGTGTGTAGTCGGACCCTGCTCTTCTACATGGTGATTTAATATGGTATTGTATTGATGTGATCTTGATGTAGCTTGTGGCGAGTGTAAGGCAATTCCATATACTCATCTCTTCAGTGCATGTACTTGTAACGATATCCATTCTTGCAAAACGATGAGATGCGCTTCTATCCGTGTCCAGGCCCTCGCGCCAAAATAAGGATAGGATCGCATCTTGGGCGTTACAAGTCACCTTTGTTTACCAAGTTGGCCATAGGAGAGACACCACCGTTGGAGTTTCAAGCCAACAGCAAGACATACAACATGGGCTACTATCTTGCGAATAGGATTTATCTGAGGTGGTCTACATTTGTGAATCCATTGGTTCTCCCCCAAGGTAAAAACGAGCTCGATTTCAACAATGCTCAAGCGGCGGCTAGGAAAGATGTGGAGAGAGCTTTTGGGATTTTGTAAGCCCAATTTGCTATTGTGAGAGGACCGGCGAGGTTTTGGGATCAGGACACCCTTTGGTACATCATGATGGCCTGCGTGATCATGCATAACATGATCGTAGATAATGAGCATGGCCAAAATGCCATCTATGGCACCTATGAGTTGATGGGGCATCCGGTTCGACCGAGGCGAGGTGGAGATCGGGTCCAGCGCTTCCTTGACATATACCATGGCATTCGAGACTCCGATGTGCATGACGAACTTTAGAAGGGTCGCATGGAGGAGTGGTGGACATGGAATGGAGGGCAAAGATCAAGGTCGTGCACTTGATTCTATTCTATTTGATGTTGTTGCATTTGATGAACAATTTCATGTTGTGTGTTGATTTGTGTGCTATTTGATGAACCATTTGATGAACTAGACATGTTGTGTTGTAATAAATTAAGTATTATTTAATTATTATTTGTTTGGATTACTTTTTATCATTTTGTTGGAAATATGCCCTAGAGGTAATAATAAAATGGTTATTATCATATTTCCTTGTTCATGATAATCGTCTATTGTTCATGCTATAATTGTATTAACAGGAAACAGTAATACATGTGTGAATAAATAGATCACAATGTGTCCCTAGGAAGCCTCTAGTTGGCTAGCTCATTGATTAATAGATGATCATAGTTTCCTGATCATGGACATTGGATGTCATTGATAACGGGATCACATCATTAGGAGAATGATGTGATGGACAAGACCCAATCCTAAGCATAGCACTAGATCGTGTTGTTCGTATGCTAAAGCTTTTCTAATGTCAAGTGTCTTTTCCTTCGATCGTGAGATTGTGCAACTCCCGGATACCGTAGGAGTGCTTTGGGTGTATCAAATGTCACAACGTAACTGGCTGACTATAAAGGTGCACTACGGGTATCTCTGAAAGTGTCTGTGGGGTTGGCATGAACGAGATCGGGATTTGTCACTCCGTGTGACGGAGAGGTATCTCTGGGCCCACTCGGTAGAACATAATCATAATGAGCTCAATGTGACTAAGGAGTTAGTCACGGGATGACGTGCTACGGAACGAGTAAAGAGACTTACCAGTAACGAGATTGAACAAGGTATAGGTATACCGACGATCGAATCTCGGGCAACTTCTATACCGACAGACAAAGGGAATTGTATGCAGGATTGATTGAATCCTTGACATCATGGTTCATCCGAGGAGATCATCGTGGAACATGTGGGAGCCACCATGGGTATCCAGACCCCGCTGATGGTTATTGGCTGAAGAGGTGTCTTGGTCATGTCAGCATGCCTCCCGAACCCGAGGGTCTACACACTTGAGGTTCGATGACGCTAGAGTTATAAGGAATTGTACGAGGTTACATAAGGTAGTTCGGAGTCCCGGATGAGATCTCGGACGTCACGAGGAGCTCCGGAATGGTCCGGAGGTAAAGATTGATATATAGGATGGATGGGTTTGGACGCCGGAAATGTTTTGGGCACCACCGACAACGTGTCGGGACCACCGGAAGGTTTCCGGAGGCCCACCGGAAGGGGCCACAAGCCCCGGAAGGCTAAATGGGCCAAGTGTGAGAGGGAACCAGCCCCTGGGTGGGATGGTGCGCCCCCCACACCCAGCCCAATGTGCAAAGAGAGGGAAAGGTGGGAAACCCTAAGTTAGGTGGGCCTTAGGACCACCAGGGGGTTCGCCACCCCTCCTCTCGTCCTGGCCGCCGCCCTGGCCTCCCATCTAGGGCTTCCGCATACCTTAGGGGTGGGAACCATAAGGGGGGTTCCACCCTCCCCTTCCCCCTATGTATAGTGGGGGTTTTGGCCATTGGAGACACGCAATTTCATCTCTCTCTCGGCGCAGCCCTGCTTCTCTTCTTCCTCGTCTCCCACGGTGCTTGGCGAAGCCCTGCCGGGAGACCTCGTCGCTCCATCGCCACCACGATGTCGTGCTGCCGGCGATCTTCCCCAACCTCTCCCTCCTCCTTGCTGGATCATGGTGCGGGAGACGACACCGGGCTGCACGTGTGTCGAACGCGGAGGTGCCGTGGTTCGGCACTAGATCGGAATCACACCGCGATCTGAATCGCAGCGAGTACGACTCCATCAACCGCGTTCTAGAAACGCTTCCACTTAGCGATCTTCAAAGGTATGAAGATGCTCTCACCCCTCTCTCGTTTCTGGTCTCTCCATAGGAAGAGCTGAATATGGCGTAGGAAAATTTTGAATTATTGCACGTAACCCAACAGTGGCATCTGAGCCAGGTTTTCTATGCGTAGATTCTTTGCACGAGTAGAACACAAAAAGGTTGTGGGCGCTGATTTTGTCAATTGCTTGCTGCTACTAGTCTTATTATTTTCCGGCGGTATTGTGGGATGAAGCGGCCTCGACCGACCTTACATGTACGCTTACGTGAGACAGGTTCCACTGGCTAACATGCACTAGGTGCATAAGGTGGCTAGCGGGTGTCTGTCTCTCCCACTCTAGTCGGATTGGATTTGATGAAAAGGGTCCTTATGAAGGGTAAATAGCTTTGGCATATCATCATTGTGGCTGTCACGTAGGTAAGAAGGCGTTCTTGCTAGAAACCCAAATCATCCACGTAAAACTTGCAACAACAATTAGAGGACGTCTAACTTGTTTTTGCAGGGTTTGACATGTGATGTGATATGGCCAAAGGATGTGATGTATGAGATGATCATGTTCTTATAATAGGATTCACGACTTGCATGTCGATGAGTATGACAACTAGCAGGAGCCATAGGAGTTGTCTTAATTTATTGTATGAGATGCAACGCCATGTGTTTACTACTTTTACTTCATTGCTAACGGTTAGTTGTAGTAGTAGTAGTAGTAGTAGTAGTAGTAGTAGTTGGCGTGACGACTTCACGGAGACACGATGGTGGAGATCATGATGATGAAGATCATGGTGTCACGCCGGTGATGATGATGACCATGCGATGCCCGAAGATGGAGGTCGAAGGAGCAAAGATGATAATGGCCATATCATGTCACTATATGATTGCATGTGATGTTTATCATGTTTTTCATCTTATTGCTTAGAACGGCGGTAGCATAATAAGATGATCCCTCAAAAAATTCGAGAACGTATTTTCCTAAGTGTGCACCGTTGCGAAGGATCTTTGTCTCGAAGCACCACGTGATGATCGGATGTGATAGATTCTAACGTTCGCATACAACGGGTGTAAGCCAGATTTACACACGCGAAACACTTAGGTTGACTCGACGAGCTTAGCATGTACATACATGACCTCGAATACGAGAGACCGAAAGGTCGAGTATGAGTCATATGGTTGAATACGATCAGTATGAAGTTGCTCACCATCGACGACTAGTCCGTCTCACATGATGATCGGACACGGGTTAGTCGACATGGATCATGTATCACTTAGATGACTAGAGGAATGTCGATTTAAGTGGGAGTTCATACTTAATTTGATTTGATGAACTTAATTATCATGAACTTAGTCTAAAAGTTGTCTTTACAAATATTGTAGATCCAATGGCCAACGCACGTGTCAACCTCAATTTCAACGTGTTCCTAGAGAAAAACAAGTTGAAAGATGATGGTAGCAACTATGCGGACTGGGTCCGCAACTTGAAGCTCATCCTCAATGCATCAAAAAAGGCTTATGTCCTTGATGCGCCGCTAGGTGACCCCCCTGTTCCCGTAGCAGCCAAGATGTTCGGAACGTCTGGCAAGCGCGGAGTGATGACTACTCTCTGGTTAGGTGTGGCATGCTATACAGTTTAGAACCGAGGCTCCAAAGGCGTTTTGAGCAACACGGAGCATATGAGATGTTCCAGGAGCTGAAGCTAGTTTTTCAAGCTCATGCCCGGGTCGAGAGATATGAAGTCTCCGATAAGTTCTTTAGCTGCAAGATGGAGGAGAACAATTATGTTAGTGAGCATATTCTCAGAATGTCTCGGTTGCACGGTCGTCTGACTCAGCTTGGAGTCGAACTTCCGGATGACGCTGTAATTGACAGAATCCTCCAGTCTCTCCCACCAAGCTACAAGGGTTTTGTGCTGAACTACAACATTCAAGGGATGGAGAAGACCATTCCCGAGTTGTACTCGATGCTGAAATCTGCAGAAGTAGAAGTCAAGAAAGAGCATCAAGTGTTGATGGTCAATAAGACCACCAGTTTCAAGAAAGGCAAGGGTAAGAAGAACTTCAAGAAAGACGGCAAATCCGTTGTCGCGCCCGGTAAGCCAGATGCCGGGAAGAAGAAAAAGAATGGACCCAAGTCTGAGATTGAGTGCTTCTATTGCAAGGAAAAGGTCACTGGCAGCGGAACTGCCCCAAGTACTTAGCGGATAAGAAGGCCGACAATGTTAAAGGTATATATGATATACATGTTATTGATGTGTACCTTACCAGCGCTCGTAGTAGCTCCTGGGTATTTGATACCGGTGTTGTTGCTCACATTTGCAACTCAAAGCAGGAACTGTGGAATAAACGGAGGCTGGCCAAGGACGAGGTGACGATGCGCGTCGGGAATGGCTCCAAGGTCAATGTGATCGCCGTCGGCATGCTGCCTCTACATCTACCTTCGGGATTAGTTTTAAACCTTAATAATTGTTATTTAGTACCAGCTTTGAGCATGAACATTGTATCAGGGTCTTGTTTAATGCGAGACGGCTACTCATTTAAGTCAGAGAATAATGGTTGTTCTTTTATATGAGTGATATGTTTTATGGTCATGCTCCGCTGGTGAATGGTTTATTCTTGATGAATCTCGATCATGATGTTACACATATTCATAGTGTGAATACCAAAATATGTAAAGTTGATAATGATAGTCCCACATACTTGTGGCACTGCCGCCTTGGTGATATCGGTGTTAAGCGCATGAAGAAACTCCATACTGATGGACTGTTAGAGTCTCTTGACTTTGAATAATTTGACACATGCGAGTCGTGCCTCATGGGCAAGATGACTAAGACTCCATTCTCAGGATTAATGGAGAGAGCAACCGACTTATTGGAAATAATACATACTGATGTGTGTGGTCCAATGAACGTTGAAGCTCGCGGTGGCTATCGTCATGTTCTCACTCTCATCGATGATTTGAGTAGGTATGGGTATATCTACTTGATGAAGCACAAATCTGAAACGTTTGAAAAGTTCAAGGAATTTCAGAGTGAGGTTGAGAATCAACGTGACAGAAAAATAAAGTGTCTACGATCTGATCGTGGAGGAGAATATTTGAGTCACGAGTTTGGCACACACCTAAGGAAATGTGGAATTGTTTCACAACTGACGCCGCCTGGCACACCGCAACGTAACGGAGTGTCCGAACGTCGTAATCGCACTTTATTAGATATGGTACGATCTATGATGTCTCTTACCGACTTATCGCTATCATTTTGGGGATACGCATTGCAAACTGCAGCATTCACTTTAAATAGGGCACCATCTAAATCCATTAAGACGATACCATACAAATTATGGTTTGGCAAGAAACCTAAGTTGTCGTTTCTAAAAGTTTGGGGATGCGATGCTTATGTGAAGAAACTTCAACCAGAGAAGCTCGAACCCAAAGCGGAGAAATGTGTATTCATAGCATACCCTAAGGAAACTATTGGGTATACCTTCTATCTTAGATCCGAAGGTAAAATCTTTTTTGCCAAGAACAGATCCTTTCTAGAGAAAGAGTTTCTCTCGAAAGAAGTAAGTGGGAGGAAAGTAGAACTTGATGAGGTAATTGTACCCCCTCTCGAACCGGAGAGTAGCGCAGTGCGGGAAAATGTTCCTGTGGCGCCTACACCAACTGAAGAAGAAGTTAATGATAGTGATCATGAAGCTTCGGATCAAGTTGCTACTGAACCACGAAGGTCCACAAGGGTACGTTCCGCACCAGAGTGGTACGGCAACCCTGTGATGGAAATCATGTTGTTAGACAACGGTGAACCTTCGAACTATGAAGAAGCAATGGCGGGCCTAGATTCCAACAAATGGCTTGAGGCCATGAAATCTGAGATAGGATCCATGTATGAGAACAAAGTATGGACTTTGGTGGACTTGCCCGATGATCGGCGAGCCATAGAAAATAAATGGATCTTCAAGAAGAAGACTCACGCAAACGGTAATGTGACCGTTTATAAAGCTCGACTTGTCGCAAAGGGTTTTCGACAAATTCAAGGAGTTGACTACAATGAGACTTTCTCTCCCGTAGAGAAGCTGAAGTCAGTCCGAATCATGTTAGCAATTGCCGCTTTTCATGATTATGAAATTTGGCAAATGGACGTCAAAACAGCGTTCTTTAACGGGTATCTTAAGGAAGAGTTGTATATGATGCAACCAGAAGGTTTTGTCGATCCTAAGAGTGCTAACAAGGTGTGCAAGCTCCAGCGCTCCATCTATGGGCTGGTGCAAGCATCTCGGAGTTGGAACATTCGCTTTAATGAGGTGATTAAAGCGTTTGGGTTCATACAGGTTTATGGAGAAGCCTGTCTGTACAAGAAAGTGAGTGGGAGCTCTGTAGCTTTTCTCATACTATATGTGGATGACATATTATTGATGGGAGATAATATAGAGTTATTGGAGAGCATAAAGGCCTACTTGAACAAGAGTTTTTCAATGAAGGACCTTGGAGAAGTTGCATACATATTAGGCATCAAGATCTATAGAGATAGATCGAGACGCCTCATAGGTCTTTCACAAAGTACATGCCTTGACAAGATATTGAAGAAGTTCAATATGGAAAACTCGAAGAAGGGGTTCTTGCCAGTTTTGCAAGGTAAGAGATTGAGTAAGACTCGGTCACCAACCACGACAGCAGACAGAGAGAAGATGAGTACTGTCCCCTACGCTTCAGTCGTGGGCTCTCTAATGTATGCCATGCTGTGTACCAGACCTGATATAAACCTTGCCATAAGTTTGGTAGGGAGGTACCAAAGTGATCCCGGTATGGAACACTGGAAAGCGGTCAAGAATATCCTTAAGTATCTGAAAAAGACTAAGGAGATGTTTCTCGTTTATGGAGGTGACGAAGAGCTCGTCGTAAAGGGTTACGCCGATGCTAGCTTCAAAACAGATCCGGATGAATCTAACTCACAAACCGGATACGTGTATGTTTTGAATGACGGGGCAGTGAGCTGGTGCAGCAGCAAGCAAGACGTCGTGGCAGCATCTACATGTGAAGCGGAGTACATAGTTGCTTCAGAAGCGGCTCATGAAGGGATTTGGATGAAGGAGTTCATCACCGACCTTGGAGTGGTTCCAAGCACGTCAGGTCTGATGACACTCTTGTGTGATAACACTGGAGCCATTGCCATAGCCAAGAAGCCCAAATTTCACAGGAAGACCAAGCACATCCAATGCCGCTACAACTCCATCCAGGACTAGGTCCATAGAGGACTCATAGATATTTGTAAAGTACACACGGATCTGAATATTGCAGACCCGTTGACTAAACCTCTTCCACGAGCAAAACATGATCAACACCACAATGCTATGGGTGTTCAATTCATCACAATGTAACTAGATTATTGACTCTAGTGCAAGTGGGAGACTGTTGGAAATATGCCCTAGAGGCAATAATAAAATGGTTATTATCATATTTCCTTGTTCATGATAATCGTCTATTGTTCATGCTATAATTGTATTAACAGGAAACAGTAATACATGTGTGAATAAATAGATCACAATGTGTCCCTAGCAAGCCTCTAGTTGGCTAGCTCGTTGATCAATAGATGATCATAGTTTCCTGATCATGGACATTGGATGTCATTGATAACAGGATCACATCATTGGGAGAATGATGTGATGGACAAGACCCAATCCTAAGCATAGCACTAGATCGTGTTGTTCGTATGCTAAAGCTTTTCTAATGTCAAGTGTCTTTTCCTTCGACCGTGATATTGTGCAACTCCCGGATACCGTAGGAGTGCTTTGGGTGTATCAAACGTCACAACGTAACTGGGTGACTATAAAGGTGCCCTACGGGTATCTCCGAAAGTGTCTGTGGGGTTGGCACGAACGAGATCGGGATTTTTCACTCCATGTGACGGAGAGGTATCTCTGGGCCCACTCGGTAGAACATCATCATAATGAGCTCAATGTGACTAAGGAGTTAGTCACGGGATGACGTGCTACGAAACGAGTAAAGAGACTTACCGGTAACGAGATTGAACAAGGTATAGGTATACCGATGATCGAATCTCGGGTAAGTTCTATACCGACAGACAAAGGGAATTGTATGCGGGATTGATTGAATCCTTGACATCGTGGTTCATCCGATGAGATCATTGTGGAACATATGGGAGCCACCATTGGTATCCATACCCCGCTGATGGTTATTGGCCGGAGAGGTGTCTCGGTCATGTTTGCATGCCTCCCGAACCCGTAGGGTCTACACACTTAAGGTTCGATGACGCTAGGGTTATAGGTAATTGTTATACGAGGTTACCGAAGGTTGTTTGGAGTCCCGAATGAGATCCGGACGTCACGAGGAGCTCCGGAATGGTCTGAAGGTAAAGATTGATATATAGGATGGATGGGTTTGGACGCCGGAAATGTTTCGGGCACCACCGGCAACGTGCCGGGACCACTGGAAGGGTTCCAGAGGCCCACCGGGAGGGGCCACAAGCCCCGGAAGGCTACATGGGCCAAGTGTGAGAGGGAACCAGCCCCTGGGTGGGTTGGTGCGCCCTCCACACCCAGCCCAAGGCGCCAAGAGAGGGAAAGGGGGGAAACCCTAAGTCAGGTGGGCCTTAGGCCCACTAGGGGGTGCGCCACCCCCTCCTCCCTCCTGGCCACCGCCCTGGCCTCCCATCTAGGGTTGTCGCACCCCTTAGGGGTGGGAACCCTAAGGGGGGCGCCACCCTCCCCTTCCCCCTATATATAGTGGGGGGTTTGTGTGACAGCCCGATGCCGACGTTCCACAAGATTCCCCTCTCTTTCCGTTTTCGTCGTGTGGCTTATTCTAACTATCGTGTCATCATCGCATCATGCACATCATCTGCATCGCATCGGCATCTCCGTTGCCGCCAGTTTTCAAACTTGCATCCGTTAGTAGTTGTCGGTTCTCGTCGTCGTCCGTTCTGAGTCCGACCGCACACGCACGTGCCCGCGGCACCGTCGAAACCCTGTTTTTAAAGTGCGTTTAAAACTTCCTCTGATCGAGGTGAAACTTGGCACGCGGTCGCGATTAGATGTATCTAGGCCGCTTGTCGAATTTCGTAGCGATCGGAGACCGTCCGGTACCCGAACGGTCGCCCGTAGCGGCACCGTCTTCGGTTATTCGTCGGACGTCTGTCGGTGGTTCTAAATCGTTGCCGCGCCGCCCGTTCTCCCTCTCGACTCCGGACCTCTACACAACACGGTCACTTAGCATGTCGCGCGTTCGGAAACGTCCTAAACCGACCCCGCGTTTGGATCCGGAACGCGATTCCGGTTAACCGAGCCCCCTTTTTCTCTATAAATACCCCACATGCCATTAATTAGACAGCCCCCTATCATCTCTCCTCGGAATCCGCGCCCCACCTAAACCTAACCCTAGCCGCGCCGCCCCACTCTCTCTCCTCTGCCAGCATCGCCGGGCCCGCGAAGCCCATCGCAGGCCCACCCGAGCCCGAACCGCCGCCGCCGCCCGTACAGTTCCCGTACCCGCGCCGCCCCGGGCTCCCAAGTGCCGCCTTCCTCGCACCGCGCGTCGCGCCGCATCCTGCAAGCCGGCGTTCGCCGTCCGGCGAGATCCCGCCGCCCGTGCCAGCCCTGCCTGCGCCCTGTGTCGTTCCCCGTTGCAGCTCGGAGCCAGCCCCGCCGTCGCGTTCCCGGCTCGCGTCGCCTCCAGGCGCGTCGGAGAACCTCGCCCCGCGCCGGCGTCTCGCCAGATCCCGCCGCCACAGCAAGTCCCCGGCCGCCGCAGCGCAGCGCAGTGCCAGATCCCGCCGGCCCCAGCGGCTCCCCTCCCTCGCGGCCAGGCGAGCTCCTCCTGCTGCTCGATCTCGGGAGACTAGCGCCATGGCCTCCAGATCGAAGGTACGAGGAGACGAGCCACGCCTCGCCCCGCGTTGACGGCCACTCGCTCCTGGGCCTCGTCGGCCGAGCAGGCCCAGCTCGGCATCCCTCCCTTCGGCCCAGCTCGCCCTACTCCGAGTCGGCCTTCCCCGAGCTGTTGTGTGGGCCGAAGCCCACTAGGTGCGTTCATTTTTTCTTTTTCTTTTTTTCCTTCTAGTTATTCCCCACCCTGTTCGATATATTAGCAGGCAAGCCCATGCAGTGTTGGGCCAGCTCGATATTTGGCCCAGTTCGTTTTTTTTTTGCGCGGAGATTTTGCTATTTCAGGATTTAGGCGATTATTCTTTCACCCGTAGTTTTTCAACCGTAAGTCGGATCGCGACATATTGTATATGGATTTGGTGTAGAATTTCGCGTAGTATCCGTTTTTGCAACTTGCATAATTTTCCGGCGTAGTTTAACGTGTCGTATGCATGGATTTCCGTGCTGTCCCCTTAGCATTGTGCCTGTATTGTTTTTTCGCGCAAGTCCGGACTGCCCGTATAACGTAGATTAAATGCTCGTGTTTTAGGGATCACATTTGCATGTATTTAGGGGCGGTCAATCGTATTTTTCCGTGTAGGGTTTTGCCGGTAGTTCATTTTCCCGTATATAGGTATTATCTCGCATTAATGTGTGGCATTATTTTGTGTTGCAAACCCCGTATATTTTATATGTTTCCGGGGTAGAAAAATCCCATAGATTTTTCTGTGCAATTAGTTTTAGCTTTTGAGTAAGTTAGTTCGCGAGATATTTTGCCATGATGCCCTTTTGTTTAATTCGTAGGATTTATTCCGTACGTTGTTTGACGGAGTTGTCAACTAGAGAGTTGATCTTGGGTGTTTTGTTTAGTCCCTGGTATTTTTGGTTGCAATAGAAATGCATGTTTAGGTGTTGTTTGCTTGATCCCAAGTTGCTAGAAATAGTGCTGTTTTAGACGTGCTGAAATATTTCTAAGTCTGGAATCTGTTATATTTTGTTGCTGTCTTGTCTTGCTTGTATCTGGTGATCTGTAGCTCTTTTGGGGTTGGTCCAATGGAGTTAGTTGTGCCCCTTGTGTTTCTCTAGCATGCTGTTAAGTTTCATGCCATTTGGAGACCTATAGCTTAGGTTTTTGCTGCTGTCATTATGCCTTCAGGCTGAAAACTGCACTTTCATGAGGTGTAATTTTCACTAAGTCTGAAATAGTGTGTGAGATGTCATTTTGTGACTTCTTTTCCTAGTGCTCCTTGCTCCCATGCTAGTTGTTGTTGGCTGTTCGTAGTAGTGCGTCTTTCCCTCTTTCATTCCATGCCTTGCTTGAGCTTATCGGAGTTGCGTATCCGTAGTTGTGGGGCGTAGAATATGCTATGTGGCTGATTTTGGCAGATTGTAGTGTTTTCTTGTTTTGCTCGTAGTTTTTGGACCGTAGCTCCGTTTTGATCGTGTCCTACATGAAACTTGCTTAGAATCTCGTGTAGTTTCATTTTCTCTTGCTGTTTGTATGTGTTGAAGTGCTCGTAGCCGCCGTTGCACACATATTGCATTCATGCCATCATATCTTGCGGTGCTTGTATCTTTTGAACCGTAGCTCCGTTGGAGATGTTCTTTACGTGTAGGTCGCTTGCCATGACACGTAGAATCACGTGAACCTATTTGTTTTGCTGTTTAACAATCAATTAAATGCATTAGTTCAGATCTGGACAGAATTGTAAATTAACATGTGAGGTCGTCTCGGAAATGCTATAGGACATTCCCGACCTCATTTAAAATGTCTAGATAGGTAGTTTAATTTCCGCTTCACCTCTTGCATGTTTAACAACATTAACATTGCCGTGTAAATAACCGGGAGTGAACTAAATAATTAACGTGGAGTTTCGTCAATATGCAACTCGTGCATATTGAACTTCACTTAATGTGTAGTGTTTGATTGTGTGATTTGTCATGACGTGACTTGCATGTATTCAGTAGCTCATGCATCATATGTGTTGTGCATCGTGTGGTGAATTTCGTGTGTTGATTTGTGTTTCCGGGTTGCTTCGTCTCGCTAGAGTTCCGCAGCGTGCCGGATTGTGAGGACCTGTTCGACTACATCGTCCGTCTGCTTCACGGGGACATTCTTCTTCCAAGCAGGATCTCACGCAAGATGATCATTTCCCCAGATACCATTACTATCATTGCCATGCTAGTTTATCGCTTCTATCGTTTATGTCTCGTTGCCTACCACATGTTAAATATCAACCTCTCAACAATGCCATGATAACCTTCAACCTGTTCGACCTAGCAAACCACTGATTGGATATGTTACTGCTTGCTTAACCCTGTTATTAGCGTTGCTAGTTGCAGGTGCAGTTGCTTCCATGTGATAACATGGGTCCCTTGTTATATCACCATATTTAATGCTATTTAATTTAATGCACCTATATACTTGGTAAATGGTGCAAGGCTCGGCCTTTCTAGCCTGGTGTTTTGTTCCACCTTTGCCCCCTTAGTTTCGGCTACCGGTGTTATGTTCCATAATTGAGCGCTCCTAACACGATCGGGGTTGTTATGAGGACCCCCTTGATAATTCGTTTTAGATTAAGGCTGGTCTGGCAAGGCCCAACATTGGTACTACATTTGCCCAACATAATAACTTGATAATATTGAAATGCATAGGGAGTTAGCGCTACCCGAGGAGTAATTCTACATAATACAGGGGGGCCAGTGCTGTTGGTGCTGGTCCAAAACTAGAGCCGTTTGCGGGGCCAACCCAGGGCAACTCGGGAGATTTCTATCAGGCCACCGTACGCTGTGCTTATCCGTCGTGTCCTGAGAACGAGATACGCGGCTCCTATCGGGATCGTCGACACGTCGGGCGGCCTTGCTGGATTAGTTTTACCTTTGACGAGATATCTTGTGCATCGGGATTCCGGTGATGCTTTGGGTAATCTCAGAGTTGAGGTTTTCCACTAGGGAATCCGACGAGATCGCGAGCTTCGTGATTGAGGATTTCTTTGCGGCTTGTGGTAATTTGTGATGGACTAGTTGGAGCACCCCTGCAGGGTTAAATCTTTCGGAAAGCCGTGCCCGCGGTTATGTGGCAACGTGGAAACTTTGTTTAACACTGGTTCTAGATAACTTGAAGTTAACTTAATTAAAACATGCCAACTGTGTGCGTAACCGTGACTGTCTCTTTCGTGAGTTCTTTCTCCGATCGAGGACACGGTGGGGTTATGTCTGACGTAGGTAGGTGTTCAGGATCATTCATTTGATCATCTGTAGCCCACGTCTGCTTTGCGTAGATCTTCCCCCTCTCATTTCTTGTACTCGTAAGTTTAGCCACAAAATATATGCTTAGTCGTTGCTGCAACCTCACCACTTAACCATACCTCACCCATTAAGCTTTGTTAGTCTTGATACCTTTGGAGATGAGATTGCTGAGTCCCCTGTGGCTCACAGATTTCTACAACACCAGTTGCAGGTTCAGGTAAAGGTTACTTGACGCGAGCGCGTTGATTGTTCATTTGGAGTTGCCTCTCCTTCTTCTTCTTCGTTGTCGATCTAGGACGGGTTCCAGGCCGGCAGCCTGGGATAGCAAGGATGGACGTCGTTCTTCTTTTGTCGTTTGTTTTCGTCCGTAGTCGGACCCTGCTCTTACTCTTGATGATTATGTAATGTACTGATGTGACTCTGATGTAGCTCGTGGCGAGTGTAAGCTAATTCCATATATCTCTTCTTTTCAGTACATGTACTTGTAACGATATCCATTCTTGCGACACGACGAGATGCGCTTCTATCCCTGACGAGGCCCTCGTGCCAAATTGAGGATAGGGTCGCATCATGGGCGTGACAGTTTGGCCATTGGAGACACACAATTTCATCTCTCTCGGCGCAGCCCTTCTTCTCTTCTTCCTCGTCTCCCACGCTGCTTGGCGAAGCCTTGCCGGGTGACCTCGTTGCTCCATCGCCACCACACCATCGTGCTGTCGGAGCTCTTCGCCAACCTCTCCCTCCTCCTTGCTGGATTAAGGTGCAGGAGACGTCACCGGGCTGCACGTGTGTTGAACGCGGAGGTGTTGTGGTTCGGCACTAGATCGAATCACACCGCGATCTAAATCGTAGCGAGTACGACTCCGTCAACCGCGTTCTAGCAACGCTTCCACTTAGCGATCTTCAAATGTATGAAGATGCTCTCACCCCTCTCTCGTTGCTGGCCTCTCCATAGGAAGATCTGAATATGGCAGACGAAAAATTTGAATTATTGCTACGTTACCCAACACATTTATCATATCATTTGTTCGTCATATGTTTGAAATATGTGCAAAAACGAGTGGTGCGCTTCGGCTACGGTGCCCTAAAATAGGGCGGCTGTTCGAGAAGGCGTGCCCTAAAATAGGGCATCTCGAAAAGGAGAAAAGTTTTTCGTGCCCTAAAACGCTAAAATAGGTGCCCTATAACACTAAAAACTCCATATAGGATATGGCATCTGTTAGAGATGCTCCAAGTTTTCTTTTTTCGAGTTCCCACATGGCAAGTTGGGGTAGACTGTTTTTTTTAACGGGAAATCCAATTTGGCTCCCCGGAGCATTCCTTGAAATAGGCTCTTGGTCCACTTGTTAGAAATATGCCCTAGAGGCAATAATAAATTGGTTATCATTTTATTTCCTTGTTCATGATAATCGTTTATTATCCATGCTAGAATTGTATTGATTGGAAACTCAAATACATGTGTGGATACATACACAACACACTGTCCCTAGTGAGCCTCTAGTTGACTAGCTCGTTGATCAAAGATGGTCAAGGTTTCCTGGCCATAGGCAAGTGTTGTCACTTGATAACGGGATCACATCATTAGGAGAATGATGTGATGAAAAAGACCCAAACTATAAACGTAGCATATGATCGTGTCAGATTATTGCTACTGTTTTTTTGCATGTCAATGTATCTGTTCCTATGACCATGAGATCATGCAACTCCCGGACACCGGAGGAATACCTTGTGTGTATCAAACGTCGCAACGTTACTGGGTGACTATAAAGGTGCTCTACGGGTATTTCCAAAGGTGTCTGTTGGATTGGCATGGATCAAGATTGGGATTTGACACTCCGTGTGACGGAGAGGTATCTCGGGGCCCACTCGGTAATACAACATCACAATAAGCCTTGCAAGCAATGTGACTAAGGAGTTAGTTACGGGATCTTGTATTACAGAACGAGTAAAGAGACTTGCCGGTAACGAGATTGAACTAGGTATGGAGATACCGACGATCGAATCCCGGGCAAGTTAACATACCGAAGGACAAAGGGAACAACATATAGGATTAACTGAATCCTTGACATAGAGGTTCAACCGATAGAGATCTTCGTAGAATATGTAGGAGCCAATATGGACATCCAGGTCCCGCTATTGGTTATTGACCAGAGAATGTCTCAGGTCATGTCTGCATAGTTCTCGAACCCGCAGGGTCTGCACACTTAAGGTTCGGTGACGTTTCGGTATAGTTGAGTTATAGGTGTTGGTAACCGAAAGTTGTTCGGAGTCCCGGATGAGATCCCACACGTCACGAGGAGCTCCGGAATGGTTCGGAGGTAAAGATTGATATATATATATATATATATATATGAAGTCCTGTTTTGGTCACCCGAAAAGTTTCGGGCTCATCGGTAGTGTACCGGGAGTGCCGGGAGGGTACCGGGGACCATCGGGAGGGGTGTCACGCCCCGAGGGGCCTTATGGGCTGTGGGAGGATACAAACCAGCCCCTAGTGGGCTGACATAAGGTCCCACTAAGGCCCATGAGGTTTGAGAGGCAAAAACCCAAAGGTTGAAAAGGTGGAAAGGGTTTCCAAGTGGAAAGGAGGAATCCTACTCCTGATAGGATTGGAGTAGGACTCCTCCACCTCCAATTTCGGCCAAACCTTGAGGGTTTGAGCCTGCCTCCTCCCTCCCTCCTATATATACTAGAGGTTTTATAGGTGAGGGCTAACCCTAATTGCCACGTGCTCCCTCTACTTCTCTCTAGATCGGTTTCTCCTCCAGTCTAGTTCGGCGGTGCTTAGGCGAAGCCCTGCTGGATTAATTCACCACCACCACTACACCGTCGTGCTGGAGAACTCCTCCACCTCTCCGCCCCTCTTGCTGGATCAAGAAGGCGGGGATCGTCATCGAGTTGTACGTGTGTTGAACGCGGAGGTGTCGTCCGTTCGGCACTAGATCGGGATGGATCGTGATGGATCGTGATGGGATCGCGGGACGGATCGTGATGAGATCGCGGGACGGGCTGCGATTTGGATCGCGAAGATGTTACACTGCATCAACCGCGTTATATACGATTCCGCTTAGCGATCTACAAGGGTATGTAGATTCACTCTCCCCTCTCGTAGATGATCATCACCATGGATAGGTATTGCGTGTGCGTAGGAATTTTTTTGTTTTCCATGCGACGTTCCCCAACACCACTATAAAACCACGTATTAGTTTGTAGCACGGATTTATACTTCACAATTAATTTTTAGGGCAACTTACAAATAGGCATCTCAACTTAAGCAATCGCGGTTTTGCTATTTGTGAGGTATCTGGAATTTTGTTTTGCATGAGTCGCTTTTTCCTTCCTTCTTCTTCCTTCATTCTTCTTCGCAACCTCACCACCGAAAAAGAACTTCACTATCTATTTTAGGGGGAAGCCATGGCCTCACTATCTATCTTAAAGGGAAGCCATAGCCCCATTATTTATCTTGAAGAGGGGGGGTGATAAGTGTGTAAGGGATCACCGGAGGTTTTCACCAGTGATGCAGGGCTTAAAGCATCTCCAGCCGCGCCCCCAACAAACCCCTTTTAGGCTATTTTTTGTCGTTGGCGGAGAAAAAACATCTCAGTCGCGCCCCTTGGAGCCACTTCTTCGTGAGTTAGGGTCGAAATTGGCCCCGACGGTCCCAGACTGAACCTAGCGCGCCGGAGGGCGTCCAGGAACGTCGACACTATTATTTGCATGCAGCAGGCCTACTGTCAACCTCCAACTCTCTCTCAGCCTCTCTCTCTCTCTCCTACATGCATCAACCTCCAACTCTCTCTCGGCCTCTCTCTCTCCTACATGCAAGAGGCACATCCATGTGCATGCATCTCGTTCGTTTTATCTTTTTTTCCTTTTTAGTGTTGGGGGGGACCCAAGGTCCCTCAAACAAAAAAAATCGCCTTTTTCCTTTTTAGTGTTGGGGGGAACCCAAGGTCCCTCAAACAAAAAATTCGCCGGTTGACTGCCAGACGGTGTTATTTCGGCCTAACGGCTGCAGATGCTCTTACATGGCCACTGCGGTGGGGGGGTGGCAGGGCGTCACACGGTAGCACCCATCAACCACAAGTAGGTGAAGGCAGGCGGATGGTACGGGGATGGCAAGAAGACGGTCGACAGGTGCACATCGAATGAACAGGAAACAAAGTGACTGATGAAACATTTTCTGGGGCACTAGTTAAATAGAGGGTCCCAACTCCCAAGCAATTTTACAAAAGGCTTGTTAAGAGCCTGTTTGGGACTGCTCTGCTCCAAAAAATTCAGCTCCGCTCTAGAAAATGTAAGTCAAACGGGGTAGCTCCACGATATACCGCTCCACAAAAAAACTAGAATCTAGGGTCCAACTCCTTGTTTTTTGTGAAGCTCCCTAGGAGGTGCTTCATAGAATTATAGAAGCTGGAGTTGAAAGAAAATTACCCACCACTGCCACCAGTAAGTGGATACCCCTTCGTTTCTTACCTCTCATCCAATCAAATAGATCCTTTTCACCAAATTTTTCATCCGTGAAGCTGGAGCTAAATGAAAGCCAAACATTCTCTTGAAATGGTTGCAACTCCTATATGAAACTGCTCTAAAATGAATTTGATGAAGCGGAGCTGATTTTGATGGAGTGAAGCAGTCCCAAACAGGCCCTAACTTAGCACAAATCTGTAACTTTTCCAACGACTCAACAGTGAAATGTCACTTGCCCACCAGCATGCACTTCAATTGCATGATTGCAGGCAATTTCAAGATCCAGTGCCAAATGTTTCATGCCATTACACATACTCCCTCCGTTCCTAAATATAAGTCTTTAAAGAGATTTCACTAGAAGACTAAATAAAGATTTCACTAGAAGACTAAATACAAAGCAAAATGAATGAATCTATATTCTAAAGTATATCTATATACATCCGTATGTAGTCTTGTAGTAGAACCTCTAAAAAGACTTACATTTAGGAATGGAGAGAGTAGAAGGCAGGCAATCTGATGATTCTCAACATCTAATAAAACATCGTCTGTGCTAAACCGTCTCATAAATATTCACAACCTACTACCCCCTCCGTTTTTAAATATAAGTCTTTTAAGAAATTTCAGTAAATACTACATACAGAACAAAATAAATGAATCTACACTCTAATATATGTCTATATACATCCGTATGTAGTTCATAGTGAAATCTCTTGAAAGACTTATATTTAGGAACGGAGGGAGTATCTCTCAACAGTTCTGTCCTCTCACAACGTACAGGAAAATGGGAGATGAACAAGCACCGTGAAACTTTTTCTGTCTCTTTGTACAATGTGAATGGTCAATTGTGACACATGACAGGAAAATAAAAAAAGACAAATAACACATACTCCACAAAAGCCAGGAGCTAAATACATGAGCACCACCTGTCTGTTCTATACAAATGCACAAATGAATGAAACCCATAATTCCAGCCCATCCAAACAAATGTCCATGTGGTACACAAATATGATACTACTCATTGGTTAGCATCGATAGGTGCACCAGACCTTGCCTGTGATATCCGATTTGCGTAGATTGTTACCAGCCGCAGCTGTGTGCTACTAAGCCCCTCCAGATATGGCACAAATGCTTTCCCTAGCATGATGTAGATATCCACCAAGCAGAATACAACAGTCTACAAGCAAGTGTAAATGATATCAGATGTGGAACACCAATGATGTTCGCTAAATGTGTCAGGCACAGTTAATGTGCACTAACAATGAGTAAAATGAAAATGACCCACTAGAAATTTGAAACGGCGAATGCGCTAAAGCTGAAAACCACACAACCTGGCACCGAAATATCCGTAAGAAATAATAACAAATAGCATGACCATTTTTCATGTTTAAACTTTAGGTTGATTGAGAGCTTCCACCTACCCCACATCTATTCTTAGAAACAGAAGTGGAGATTACAGTTGGCACATAAAACCCTGGTCCTTTGATGCTGCCTAAAATAATCGTAGCACCCCTATCCCTAGTTTTCAAGTACTACCAGAAGCCCATATTACTGGTGGGACAAGAAGCCGTCTTTTTAGACTGGTCTCTTGGGTTCTTCACATTGTTATGGATGCAACTTGATTGTATTGCAATCAACTTGATTATATATAGATATATATACTTGGGGCACAAGGAAAGGAAACATAGCCTAATAGGACTCCTAGACCTAATACTAATACTCCTTATATAACACAAATAAGCTTCAAGGTCCCCTAGTCCAGGAACTAGCACGCCAGCGAAAAAAGGTAGTTCATCAGCAGAACAGGCAAATACCTTGCGAATATCTGGACTCTGGTTACTGAAAGCATCAAAAAGTGCTGGTAAAAATGAAGGGAGTTGAGCCACCAATTCCTCTTGTGAAAGCCGCCCAACAAGCTGCATGTTTAGCAGGAGAATACGAACAGTCAACTATTGGTTCTCAGGATATATTGCTATAGTTAACAAGAATAAAAATGAGTGAACGACTCTACAAACTAATAAGAGTTATCAGAAATTCCTTTCTGTACAAATATATCCTCGCCAACAGATCTAGCAATGGTGCTTAAATGGAATAATTGTCAGAATACTGGTGTTCACAAGGGTTATCGGATCCATAGTCAGAAAGGATGGTCCTGGGGAGTGCTTACTACAAACCTACAATCTAAGAAATTGCCAGATGAACCAGAACCATCAGCGATCAGATCAATAGTCATCAAGCCATGACGGGCCATCAGATCAATAGTCATCAAGCCATGACGGGCCATCAGATCAATAGTCATCAACTCACGATGGGATGGATGAACCAGAACCATTCTAGCAGCTAAGGGAACTTCGGAATAGTGCACTTGCCATCAAATTAAAAAGAGAATCATATTGTTCTCTTGGCTAATGTGAAACTAATTTACCTTTGTCAAACAGTTGATACACATGACAAGTGCCTTCTCATCATCAGTAACTAGCAAGGGCACAATAACCTGCAGTACAAGCGAAAAAATGCATACAGTAGTATAAGTTGCTAGCTACAAAAAAACTATAAACAAAGATAATAGTACTAAAGTAATATCATTAGTAAATAGGACTACAGCACTGGACATACAGCAAGGCATCTAAACGGATCATATTTTGCCAGCACGGCATTTAAGCACTGGTTTGCTTCATTCGAAATCTGCAGCATTAAGAAAAATATCAGCACAGCAGAAACATCACCAAACCTCTTAAATTAAGGAAAATGTACCTTTGCTACAACATCTTTGGTCATCTGCACCAACTTTTCAAGGATAATCTCTATGGATTCTTCCATTTGATCTTTCTGAGAAAATAAATAGAAAATATTAATCAACAATACAACCTACTTCTACATAAATGCATGATTTGTGAGTACCAGACCTGATTGCGGAGCATCTCAGCAACTAGCGATAGAGAAAGCTCCCTGACAGAAGAATCAGAGTCATCCAATACCTCAAGGACAGTTGTTAAAATCTGATTGAAATACTATTTAGAGGAGGGGCTAGTATTAGAATACAGATTTTATGTGTTGAATGATAAAATATTTAAATGACACAAAGTAACATAATAGATGGAGAGAAATGGATAGTGACTACTTTTTGTGGAAAAGGAATTGGGGACGCCAATTAAAATGATTGTTTAGACAGAACCAAATGTCACTTTTCTCTGTTGTTCAAATGGTGAAGCATTCTTCATCTACAGAAACCATCTCATCAAGAGCCAAATATCAAGTAGTTGAACTGTACTAGAAAGGGTGTATTTGTAAACATAGCAGTACTACCCTATTAGTCTAATAGTCTAATGAAAAGATAAAAAGGAACATAATGCATTCTCTTTTGGGAAATGCATTTCCCTCCTTCCCAGAGAGCACTCAAGAAATCCTTACCACCAGATGGAAAAAGAAGTCATAAGATTAAATGAACTTGAACACTCAATGAAAGAATGAAGAGGAATCTAAACTAAGTAAACACACAAAAAGAAAGCAGCAAGAATGTAAGTTTTTCGTCAAATAATAAAATAAAATGGGAATTAAAATGGTAAGGTTACAGACCTTTGTCCATATAGAGTTATCATTGTTTGCAGATGCTTGCACCAACTGCTGCAATGCTTCCTGCTTGTCTTGGGATGAAACTTCACCATCATTACTTATCTAAGAAGGTACAAAGCCATATAATCGTGATGTTATTTAGGACAATGAAAAGTAAAAGCAACACGTATCAGAATTACAATCGGAGCCATAAAAGTTGAAGGAAAAAAAACAAGGAGATATCAGAAGTACCCGATGAAGAAGTTGTGGTATGCTGGGGCCGTTAGTTGTATGTGAGACAACCTTCACAGAACCAAGGTCGACAAATTGATCCATATCTTGCATATTTTTCCCGACAGTTGTAACAGCAGCATTATTATGTCCATCAGAAACACGAAGGCCAAAATCCAGGCGAGGGGTGCCAACAGAATTTTCATCATCAATGGTGGCATCTGATTTTTCAGGATAATCTGCCCATGAGCGTGCAGCTTCTACAACTGAGCGAGCATTGCTCTTTGATTCCCGACTTGCTGTAAAAATTTCAGCTTCAGAAGAAGGTTCAAAACATTGGTTAGCATGATCAGTGTGGACATCAGAGGTTGTTCGACCAGTAAGAAATGTGGATTCTTGAACTGCATGCACCCTCTTCCCAGATTCATTGTCAAAGGAACTAGCAGAGACCCGTCCAAAAGGATAGCTATTCCTTGATGTCAGATTATAACCATCTTCAGAAGTTCCAAAATCAATCTGTTCATATTCATAAGACTTGGGACGTGAACGCTCTTTCTTGCTCTGCAAGTAGTTTACCAGATCGACCTCAATACGAGGAGTATATTGCTTGAGCGAGCGCCTCACAAGGTTTTGTTCTTCAATAGACAAATTTAGAATGAAGTTTAGGACTGATGTTGAATCAAAATGAGAATAAACTGATATGATTCCTTTAATGGACGTTTCCTTCAACTTTGCATTCTTTTCATGTATTAAAGGTGCTAGTTTTGAAAGCCAGAGCTTAAGAAAGCCGCTGTTACTGTAACCTTCAGAGTCTACCTTGTACTTACTGAATGACTTATTAGCGAACTCAAGAACAGCCAGTTTCGCCTTCGGAGACCTTTGTTCATCCAGTGAACGTACTATTGCAGGTAACAATGTGTCAACAGCATATGTTCGGCCAACAACTTCCAAGGTCGATGAACATGGCTTAGAAACCAACTCCTTTGGATCAATAAGTCTTGAAAAGACATACGGTAAAATTCTTTCAACATAGCTCTCAAATGGCTTTTTGCATGCTGGAATAATATCTGCAAGTGTGGAGAAAGATGCCTGTGCAACTTTGTGATGAGGATCATCCAAATAACGAAAAAATAGCTTCATGACCTTTTCAAAGTTCTGAGTAATTTCTTGAATGCCTTTCTGTCCTAGTTGCAATAATGTCTGAACAAAATTAAAAGCTGCAACTCTTGCTACCCAGTCTGAACTCGGACTAAGACCCTCAGAGAGGGCTTCATTTAATGATGCTGGGCCATCTGTATATTCAGACATGTCATTAGATGGGACATGGCCATCATCAAAACTGTGTCTGACACCCACAGAAACTCTTGATGCCACTTGCTTCCTAAGCGGCCTTTGGAAGTGTGGGACATGGTTATTTGCCGAATTTCTGTAACTGGCATCCCTATAAGGCATATCGGTGAAGTGTTTGTCCGTATGCATCTGTGGCGATCGCCTGTTAGGCCTTGGCCATGTATCATTACCCTCATTTGTAATGCTATCATCTTGAGATCTCCCTAAAGATCTTCTCAAATAAGGCACTGACAAATCCAACATGGGTTCAGATGATAGATTATGCGAATATGGTGACCTCGATCGCTCTTTGGTGTCTACCTGAGGCATTGCGTCTACCAAACGTGAACCGCCATTTCTTCTGATACTTATGCTAGGGAGGGATGAATCCAACAATGCAGAACTCTGCAAAGAAAGGTGATTCGAAGCAGGTGCAGCAAGCGGTATATGAGGATCACGAGAGGATGGAGGATCAACTCCTGCACTAGGAGGAAAAGAAAAAGAAATTAAGGTTTATCAAGTACACAGAAATAAGCCATGAAAGCAATAGCAGTAAAGACTTGACTACACAACAAAAGAGCCTTTCCATACTTGATGAAACAAATTATCATTAAGCAGCATAAACCATACCAAGATCCAAACTTGTTGAGCGCACAGCTGAGAAATTTTGCCTGCCTGAGATGCCTACGCCTTTCAATAAACTCTCAATGGCTGAAACCTTTTGTTTGCTTGAACTAAGCACACTCTCTATGCTTCTTTCAGCATGTCTACCAGTTGCCTTTGACTGCGACAGGAGCATGCTTGACGGGAGAGATGATTCAGAAGAAACTGCTGCACCCTTGTCCATTGCAACAATAGATGAAGTGTTGTATCCGGTCAAATGTGTACCACTTGCATGAGATGAGGAACGAGAAAGTTGAGCACCCTTCTCATGCAATGATGAAGGATATCGCTTGTGCATGCCCCCATCTTCATCATTAATAATCTGCAAAAATGCCCAGTGTTAGATCAAACCAACAGAAACTCGCAATTGCATAGCAACCCTTGGAACCACTTAAAGCTCCAGATGCCAACCTACATCCATATAGTTTCAGGACACCGAAAATTAGTATAACAGAAATTGCCACGCGGGGGAGCTGGAGAGGGCATATAGCCGCCTGGTTACTATGGCAGCAGCCAAACCAAATTGATGTGCCACTTTACCCCCTTTGGGTACATAGCCCAAGATGCAGATAGCTAGGACTCAAACTCCAGTTGTAATGGATTGGGCTTTAACCCAGACAAATATCATAGGTCTCTGATCCCAGGCCAGTCAAGATTGATGCATTTAAATTCCAATCTTTCTAGGACAGCTACTAGTCTACTACAAATCAAAGGGGGTCGTCAACTGTCCGTATCCCATAACAAAGGGCATCACAAGAGACCTACACCAACAAGATGATTAAAGAAGATGAGCAAAGGAGGACCAAGAGCAACACTCAAACATCCGCAACGGAGAGAACGATGATTCAGACTTTGTGATTGGTGATGATAATGTGAGCTATGATGGTGAGACAACAGACAACACGAATGTTTACCACCATCGATGAGTTTGATGATGCTATTGAGACTTGGAGTTGGAGATGAAAGTTGAGACATAAGAGAGTTACCCGGCCTTAATCCTTTTGATATGTTGGTGTTATGTGCACCTATTTTATGCCACTAGAGTCTAATCTCTAATTTTTCGGACTCAGGATTCAGGACTTATGTCATGTGGCTTTTGTGGACTAATTTACAACATCTTCAATGTAAGCTCGTGCACTTGTCCAGACAAAATCTCCGCTGCTGAAGCCTCCTATGTCGTTGTGATCTGCTCTACTCCGCAGCTGCCTGCTGCTCCGGCTGTTCCTCCGCTGGATCGAAGCCGATGGTCGCCGCCCCTTGCTGGAGCTCGCTGCCATCCGCCCGATCCCGCGGTCCCCACCCACTACTGGTCTCCTGGTCTCCGAGCCCTCACTGGACTCGTCAGATCCTACCGGTCCGCCGCCCATCTCCGTCGTCCTCGGCTGGATACGGCTGCTGTCGCGCTGCTGGTTGCCTAATCTCTGTGCAGTTCTGGTCGAGAGCTCCTACTCACACGTGAGCAGTAGTGTTGCCTGCCTAAAAATAGAGAGGGGTGGGGAGATGTTTTCGTTGGGTCCGCATGTCCCTCGCTGTCCGATGAGTCCTAACAGTGTTTTCTTCACTATTCCCGTCTCGCATATGGGCCGTTCCTCGGCGCTTGATGCTCGTTCGTCGTCTTTGGCGTCTTCCACAAGTTGTGCCGGTCGCTCTTCTGCTGCTCCTCCCGCTAGCTCCACATATAATGATTGTCGCTCTACACCGACTCTTCTCGCGACTTTCACCAATGAATGTCGCTCTTCCCCGACACCTCTCGCGACTTTCACAAGCTATACTGGTGCATATGACTGCATCGAACGCGCTTCGCACACACCTCTTTCCTTTGTGGTTGGTGCTTGTCTGCATGCGGTCTCGTCTTCTGCTGGTCCTGTTACTTACTCTTCTGGCATTATAAGACCACCTTCTACACAAGCAGGTACATCTCCGTGGATTCTTGATAGTGGAGCATCTTTCCATATGACTCATGATTCATCCACTCTGTCCTCTACTCGAGCTCTCGATTCTCCTGTTCATGTTCTTACTGCAGATGGTACCTCTCTCCCGGTTAATGGCCGAGGCATTCTTAGCACTTCATCTTTTCATGTTCCCGATGTTGCTCATGTTCCTCGACTTACCATGCAGCTCATTTCTAGTGGTCAGATTGTTGACTCTGGTTGCAGGGTCATTCTCAACTTTGACTCCAGCTCTGTGGCCTTGTCTACCAGCTCTTTTCAGCAGTGGCATCACCACCTTGGTCAACTATGCGGCTCTCGTCTCTCATCCTTAGTTCGACGTGGTCTTCTTGGATCCATCTCTGGCGGTATGTCCTTAGACTGTCAGGGTTGCCAGCTTGGGAAACAGGTCCAATCACCTTATCCTCATAGCGAGAGTATGTCTCAGCGTCCTTTCGACCTTGTTCACTCTGATGTCTGAGGTTCAGCTCCCTTCGCATCGAAGGGAGGCCATCGCTACTATATTATCTTTATTAATGATTTCTCTCGGCACACGTGGATATATTTTATGTCTTCTCGTAGTGAGGTCTTATCTATGTATAAGCGTTTTGCTGCAATGGTTCACACTTAGTTCTCTACGCCTATTCGTGTGTTCCGTGCTGACTCTGCTGGAGAGTATATCTCCAAGATGTTGCGTGGATTTCTTGCTGAGCAAGGTACTCTTGCTCAGTTCTCTTGTCCTAGTGCTAATGCTCAGAATGGCGTGGCTGAGCGCAAGCATCGTCACCTTCTTGAGACGGCTCGTGCGATGATGATCGCCGCCTCTCTTCCGCCTCACTTTTATGGCTGAGGCTGTCTCCACTTCCACCTATCTCATCAATCTTCAGCCGTCCACTGCTTTGCAGGGTGGTGTTCCTTTCGAGCATCTCTTTGATCGTCCTCCCGATTACTCCGCGCTTTGTTTGTTTGGTTGTGTTTGCTATGTTCTTCTTGCCCCTCGTGAACGCACCAAATTATCCGCTCAATCAGTTGAGTGTGTCATCATAGGTTATAGCGATGAGCATAAGGGCTATCATTGTTGGGATCAGTCATCGGATGCGTATTTCTCGAGATGTGACTTTTGATGAGTATCATCCCTTCTACATGCAGCCCCCACCTGGGTAAATGGTATGCCGTCTTCATCGCTCTCTCTATGGCCTTAAGCAAGCACCTCGCGCCCGGTTTGAGCGTTTTGCCTCTATGGTGACTGCCGCTGGTTTTTCAGCGAGTGCTCATGATCCAGCGTTGTTTGTCCACCTTTCTGCTTGTGGTCGGACTCTTCTTCTATACGTTGATGACATGATTATCACTGGCGACGACCCCGAGTATATTGCCTTTGTGAAGGCTCGTCTTAGTGAGCACTTTCTTATGTCTGATCTTGGCCCTCTTCACCTACTTTCTTGGGATTGAGGCCTCTTCTACCTCTGATGGCTTTTATATTTCCCAGGAAAAGTATATCCAGGATCTTCTTGCTCGTGTTGCTCTTACTGATGAGCGCACTGTTGAGACTCCCATGGAGCTCAACGTTCACCTCCGTGATACTAACGGTGACCCCTTGCCTGATCCGACGCGTTATCATCATCTTATTGGGAGTCTTGTCTATCTAGTTGTCACTCGTCTGGATATCTCACATCAGGTCCATATTCTGAGTCAGTTTGTCTCCACTCCCACTTCGGTTCACTATAGTCACCTTCGTGTTCTTCGATATGTTCGGGGCACGATCTCTCACCGCATGTTCTTTCCTCACTTTGGTTCATTAAAGCTTCAGGCCTATTCAGATGCTATATGGGCTAGTGATCCCTCGGATCGCCGTTCACTTTCTGCTTATTGTGTTTTTCTTGGTGGTTCTCTCATTGCCTGGAAGACGAAATAGCAGACTGCAATTTCCCGTTCGAGTGTCGAGGTTGTGTTGCGAGCTATGGCTCTGGCTTTGTTGACGGCAGAGGTGACTTGGTTACGGTGGTTCCTTCAGGACTTTGGTGTTTCTATCACTACACCTACTCTACTATTGTCTGACAGTACATGTGCGCGACCCTGTGAATCATGAGCTCACCAAGCATATTGGTGTTGATGCTTTCTATGTGCGCGCTGGTGTGCAGGATCGGGTTATTGCTCTTCGGTATGTGCCTTCCGAGTTAAAGTTGGCGGATTTTTTTACGAAGGCCCAGTCTAGAGCACAACATGGCTTCGATCTCTCCAAACCCAGTGTTGTTTAGCCACCATGAGTTTGAGGGGGGGGGGGGGGGGGGTAGAGTTATATTCTAGCCTGTATATTTTCCCCGTTGTATGAGGGGTTTCCTGCATATTTCCCACTTGTACATGTATATATACTGCCCATTGGCCTTCAGGGAATACAAGTTGCATATTTCCTAACAATGCAGTCATGCTTGTTATCCTGTTTTTCAATTTTGCTCACATTTAGTGTTATCCTGTTTTTCAATTTTGCTCACATTTAGTTCTCATTATTTTCACTTACTGTGGAGTGATAAGCTATTAAGTTATACTCCCTCCGATCCATATTACGTAGACAAATCTAAGACAAGTAATATGGATGGATCGGAGGGACTAACATATTTGTTCATGTTCATGCAGCTTTCTGTTGGGAAGAAGAGAAAGAGGATGGGAGGGATGGGATGCTATGTGGGCTCAACAACCAGCAATTTCAAGGTTTGTATGTCTACTAAATGCTACTCTATTCTTCTGTCATAATAGTACAGAACTGTCTGGAGAGCTTAATAAAAGATGAAAAGAGGCCAGGGCGCCTCGCCTCGCCTTACCGCCTTAAAAACCTTAGTCGAGGATGAGTACTCTATGTAGAGCCTTTATCTATTGAATTAAACAAGTGATCCCTCAACAGATTAATGATTTACCACTAGCGCTTAACCATGATAGGCGCGCGCTTAAGCTTAGGCAAGATAAGCGCTAGGCAGATGCAAAACCAGGAATTTACGCCTGTCACTCTTTTGAACCTTGCTTTCCACCCTACCAGCACACAACGCCTCTACTTTCCCTAACCCACAATAATTCCAGGGAGACAAGGGTACCACCGGCCTCGGGCTCGAATCATGCCATCTCTAATTAGTACAACCTGCGATTCGTGATTCCAAGTCGTCACAAAATACAAGATGTCATGCATTATTTGACCTTTTTATATAAAAGACAGTTTTCAGAAAAATATTAAGCTTTAAGGTTGAGTCTAGCACTGCTAACTTTTTTTCGAGAAAACGCAAAGAGCCTTGCGTTTCTTTGTATTGAAAAGAAGGGGGATTACAGCCTCCTAAGGGGCGATTTATAGCTCCTGGACTTGAGCTAATCAGGGTAGATACTTCATTTGCACTACTTTCCGCAAAATTACAAACAATTCTTGGCTGTTACAGCCAAATGTATATTAGAATTATAATTTAAAAGTAAAACACCAGGCTTCAGATGCTATATATACTACTCCCTCCGATTCAATAATAAGTGTTGTGGTTTCAATTTGAACTAAAACCACGACACTTGTTATTGGATCGGAGGGAGTACTGTTTAACATTTATTCAAAGTTTCAGAATTAAAATAAACCAGTGTAAGATATTACACAACCCAAGAAAAAAACTATGCTTCCATGAGATTCATAGAACAATCTAAATAATATCCTTAGCTGGATGATAGTTTTATGTGCCTTCCCTTTCTATGTAGAACAATTGCTTCTTCTCCTCTTTTTTTAGTTGGCAACAGTGCAACACATGAGTACACCACAATGATGAATATAAAATCAGCTTATTCAACCTCATTTTCTCTGTTATATGTTTGATAATTCGTATATAGTGATCTGAAAAGGCATGCAGAGAAGTAAATCCACATACCCTCTGTATTGCAGGATCAAATGACATAAAAAGCCGACGTGAACGCTCAGGCCATGTCTTTATGAACATCCTATAGCAACTTCTTGCAGTTGCACGAACCTATATTTGCAATATGGCATTACATACAAGAAATAACACAAATTCAGACAAGTTTCGGGTTTCAATGCATAAAAGTATTGAAGTAATGTTATTAAGCCGGGAAGCATAGATATTAGTCCTACCTCGCTCATTGCATCTGCCACACAACACTTTATTAGATCTTCATATAAATCAGCTGAGCGTTGTATTTCTGGAGCGTCGGCCCAATATTCCAATATTAGAAGTGCATACTCACAACACCTGACGTAGGAGAAAATGTATAAGTAGCTATAATCTTTAAGACCCCACACCTATTGAGACAATGAAAAGCACAAGTACCTGGCACGGAGGATTGCACTGCGGTCATTTTTTGCTGTGTCAGCTATTAATGGAACAATACGTGAAACCTTGCAGTTCCGCAAGATCTGCAAGATATTGCATGTCAGAAAAGTAATGAAAGGAAGTACCATTGTTCAATACAAGTGAAGGCAGGAACCTCACAGTTTTTACACAGTTGTCTGAAGATTCAGCAATCACGAGCACAGTTATGACAACAAGCTTAAAAAGTGCCTGAGAATTTCATTAATATGTTAGCCCTATTAGTACCAAACAAGAGTTGCATAACACTGAAACAGCTTCTAGAATTACCGGAATAAATATTTCAGCGCATGCTTCAAAGTCGCTGAGGAGTTCCTTCGATAGTACGTTAAGTAGATGACATGCCTGCAAAACAAACCTAGTCAGCAGTTCTTCATCACCAAGGCAAGAAGTTTGCCCTGTGACTGCAGATTTAACCAGAAAATGTTCTAACAGAATTCCATAACACCTGCATCTGACGAAATGAAACAACTTCATACTGAACTGATGTTCAGCTGTAACCCCAAAATTAGTGTAAACTGGAACTACTTTACAGACCCTGATGGCCTACTGAAACTCTCAAAGGTAAAAGGTTGATTCCATCTAGGAGGTGTTTGCTTTGGAGTTTTCATCCGCACTCTTCTTCGTTCTGTCACTCGAAGTCCTTGTTGCGAGCAGTCCAGCCACACAAGGACCAACCGGCGGCCGCCTGTTCGCCACAGCACCATGGGCCTCCTTAGGATATCCATGCGCCATTACCGATACATGTGTCGAACCAAACAGGTTTCTATTTTTACCAATAGTGTTAACAGTACCACTGTAATCTAATTACATTTATGTTTACATTACCTTTTCCCAACCAAACACCTTCCTAGTGTATCATGCATGTCCGAGATAACAAAATTACTTGACTTCTACACACATGCATGCAACCCCCCCATGTCAACAACTAAACGGACAAAAAATTCCAATGCAGCAGCCTGTGCATAACCTTAATAGTAAGCTTTTAGTTTTAGGCGAAGGAACCTTAATAATAAGCTAGAACAGACTTCCCTTATTGTGCAAGGGCACCAAGGTAACCATTATAGTCCCTGTGTAGTAGATGAGTCTAAACCTCTATAGAACCATATTAAAATCTAGGGAGAAAACTGGTAATCATAGTGAGTCTGTCTTGTGTTCTATGAAACACTTACCCTTACTTACGTTGTAGACTTATAGTAGCTATGATTGACTACGAAAATTCTAATGTTTTGTTCTAATTATGTTATAGTGATTTTGCTTTACTCTCAATATGACCCAAGGACTATGAGTCAACCGATTAGTAAAGACGAGTCACTGAGACTAGTCTATAAGTTGGTACTTGCCTTCCAACCAAAAACCTTGATTAGTCGCGCGCCTAGTTCATGAGTCAGTGCCCTGGCGACTCGGCTCGACTTGGCGACTCGTAATCCCTGATATGGCCTATCATTATCAACTATCCATATTTTATGAATATATTGCACCACAGGTCTACAAAAGGTGGGCGCGAGTGGGTAAAAGGACTGGATAAACGCTCATTTACAGCCAGTGAGGTGCAAAATCCACCTGCTATGCAATTCGGTGCACCTGTGGCATGACTCAGCCACACTCTTCAATTATTTGCTCTTTTTCTCTTTCTTCTCTTATCTATTTGAAACACTTGCCTCCCTCGATTCACCTGAGCCAATCCAGTCACCCTTCCACATGCCTTCGCAGTTTGGATCGACAGACCCACTTCAGTATATACCTTGACCTACCACAGTGGTTGCAACCAGACACTAAAAGACCTTGGCGCTACAGAAGCAGCACCTCGGTGGAGCAGCAGGGTGGGGCCATTACAGGGTCGCTCTCCACAGAGATGTCACCTGCTCTTGAGGTCGCAGTGAGGTTAAACTCAAAAGCGTTGAGTCTTCTCTACCTGATTTGTACTGTTCTTGTACCCAGTTGCACCCACCTCTCAAGTTCTTAGACATGTGATGCAATTTATGCCAGATTATTTTTCTGGAATGGATTTTGCACTTGTGTGAGTGAGCACTCATGCATCACTGATCCAATGTGCCATGAGATATGTTAACGGTCTCTCACCCCGCATTTACTCACATGGGGTGAGGTAACTTGCACAGATCTCAAGGCATATCGTATGGTCGAGATAGTATTGTTAGGAAGTATTAGTATTAGTCTAGGAGTCCTTATTAGTCTATGTTTACTTTCCTTGCACGTCATGTGTAATATATATATTTCCCTTGGGCCTTCAATAAAGATAAGTTGCTTTCCTAACATGGTATTAGAGCTTAGGTTATTTTTTTCGAGCGCCGCAACTCGCCCTCCAGATCCAATCTTCGATTGCGCCGCTTTCTCTCGCTGGTCGCTTTCTCTATTGCGCCTCATCAAGCGACTCGCGGCCGTGAACCTCTCCGATCTCCATACACGCCGTCCTGGCGCTCCTGGCCGCTGGCGCCGGTGGGAAGACCCTGGAAGAGATACTCCGCATCCTAGGCGTTCGGTCCAGCCTCGAGCTATAGGACTCCGGCCTTCCGTGACGCCGTCTCCCTCCAGATCTACCGCAGACGGGCCCTACCATCGCGTCTCCAGCCGCCGCCGCGCCCGTCCTCCCCCGCGTCTCCAGCCGCCGCACCTCCAGCCGTCGTCAGATCAGATCTCGATCCCGTCTGCGGATCGATCTCATGCTCTGCTATTGGATGCTGGCGCCCCGTCACCTCCCTCTCCAAATCTCCTGGATCCGTTGTCCATGGCTGTGCCCGCCCGATCTGCCCGTCGGTCTGCTGCGTTCACCCGTCCGCCAAGTCTCCTGCAAGCCAGTCCCTGCTGTCAGCCTCCAGATCGAGCCACGACAGCTTGTCCAGCAACCGCAGACTCTCAGATCGGTCTGCACGGACATCTTGCCACATCAAAGTTCACCTCAGGCCGCTGCCTGTAAGTCCACTCGTGGGATCCAGCCGCCGCCCATGCAAGCTACTTGCTTGGTAGCTTCTGGTGGTGCGATCTTCTTCTGACAACCCATCTTCTCTTGATACTTATCTTGTATCTTCAAGTGATGCGGTGTCTACCTCTGATGTGCCATCTCTTCGTTATCTCCTTCGGCGACTCGACAAGTTTTGAATGTTTTGACAGAAGCGCGCAGTGTAATTCCATTGATTTTTGGATTTCGATCGTATCTAAGATCCTTTTTTATCTGGGTTGCTAACTCAATGGTAGAGTACTCGGCTCTTCATGCTATGACGACACTCTCAAGACGCGGATTTGGATTATCATTTTTTTTTAGTATTACACTTCTTCAAATGCAATGCTATTGCATACGCTTTGCATTTGAGGGGGGTGTTAGGAAGTATTAGTAGTAGCCTAGGAGTCCTTATTAGTCTATGTTTACTTTCCTTGCACCTCAATTCATGTGTAATATATATATGCCCCTTGGGCCTTCAATAAAGATAAGTTGCTTTCCTAACAAGTATGACCACAAGCACGCACACATAGATAGATAGGTAGCTAGATAGACCTGATGATTTGGGAGAGATGGGTGTTACTGTTGCAATTTGCAACAATAACATTCGGACATTGAGTTGTCAATAAAGATAGACAGGCAAGAAAGATTACCTGCTTTACAATGCTAGACCGTCGATCGGCTAGCTGAGAGGACAGTGGATGAACCAGCTGCTTCAAGAGCATGAAAAATGATGGATAATCAATTGCGCCTGGCACAAAAGGTTTCAAGTAAAATACTCAAAATCATGTTAGCAAAAGAGGACTGGGTAATAGGATATATATTACATTATACTTGGCCAACCAATACTATGAACCAAATATAGCTTAATATAATGTTAATAAATGTGAAACAGTTTTGCTTTAATGTACCGATCTATTAATTTCCATGGCTTAGCATGTCCTGAAGGGGAGCCTTGGCGCAGCAATAAAGCTGCTGCCTTGTGACCATGAGGTCACGGGTTCGAGGAGCTACATGCACCGGGCTGTCCTTTTTTTTAGCATGTCCCACTCAAGAGACTTCTATACAGCTTACATGATTAACAGTTCGCTCCCTCCCTCCCCTCCCTCTTTCCATTTAGCGATAAGCATGATGCCCACTAATGCCATATTGATATGTTGAAGACTCAGAGAGTACTTGTATTAGTTATTAAGTTGCAACAATTCTGCTATGACACAAGTGGATGCTACCCGAGACTGTCCCTCTCATGGACAGTCTGGTTTCCAGCATCCAAACCTGGCCATCCTGCTTATCTTTTGAAGGATATGGATGATCTATTTTTTTCCCTTGGGTTTAGAAAAAAATATTAACTTCCTCTGGATTTCCCCCTCAGTTCAGCTTTGACATATAGCAAGAACTTCGAAAACGGCACAGGCACATTTACTGAAGAAAATAATTTAATGACAAAACAAAAACTTAGATATAATAAGGACATGGTAGACAAAGATCAACCTCCATATACCAAGGCTTCAATCCTTTGCATTGCAGAAATACGTATAGACCAGTCCTTTTCTGGATTAAGGGCAGATGCAATCTTCTCAATCTCTCTAAATAATTCTTTCTCTGAATGAACTCTTATGGGTTCCACCGGTTTTTCGGTAATATCTGTGTCACCTGAAAAATAACACGAAATCCCACAAGACATCATCAATATGGTGAATGTGTCTTCTGCCACGAACTTTAGAACTGTAAATTAGCATACATCCAGATTGTGACAACTTCTGACTACTGCTTTGTTTACTTAATTTTAACGGTACCAAAATTTCCTACCAAAATAGTGGAAAAAAAGCCTCTACCATATCTACCAAGCGAGTAAATGTTCATGTTGTTTGTAATGGGGGCATCCATATGTAGTGCATAATCTGAAAGGGACAACTGCATTTGAACATACTGATGAATGGACTATCATTTTAGTTGATGCAAGGTCCAAAATGGAGTTGCTGATAATTAACATGCACATATTTCAAGGCTAATATATAAAAGCATGGTTTCCGAAGGGAACATGTGATCTCCACTTCAACTATGTCACTGGATCCACATGTGGAATTTACCACTGTTGTCCGTCCGAATTTTGAAGTCATGAACTAACTAAATGCCTTTTAATATCATTATCTGTACATGAATACAAAAGGAGTGCCATATGACTAACCAGATCAGCAGTAGTAGATTGGACATTTCAGTTTGATCTAGTGACCCTTCTAGTTCTAGGCATACATCTTTCCAAAATCCAAATCTTTTGACCATGCAATTTAACTACACTCAATAATAGCAACAAATATCGTTGTTCTTTATACAAACCATATAAAAGGAACAGAATAATAGCATAGACTCTCAGTATTGTTAAGCTTCATGCACTAGCCAACGCAACCAAAAGTCCGAACTGATGGAAAGGACTAGGCAATCCACATATACACTTCAACACCCCCTCTCACGTGTGACGGGAAAGACAAGTCAACACGTGCAACCGGAAGAGAGCGACGGCGCGCGAAACTCACGTATGACTCAAGAGGTCTCTACGTGGACACAAAGAAAGGCTACCAGCAATTTTTCAAATAAATTGTGAAAGCCAATCCACATATACACTTCAACACCCCCTCTCACGTGGGACGGGAAAGACAAGTCAACACGTGCAACTGGAAGAGAGCGACGGCGCGCGAAACTCACGTATGACTCAAGAGGCCTCTACATGGACACAATGGGGGGCTACAAACATTTTTTTAATAAATTGCGAAAGCCAGGACTTGAACTCAAGACCTTAGCTCTGATACCATGACAAGCTTCATGCACTAGCCAACGCAACCAAAAGTCCGAACTGATGGAAAGGGCTAGTGCAATCCACATATATTGTAACAAGTACAAGGAACATTAAAATAATGGTCCACGGACTGAAATAGGAGACACTAAATATTGGCAACGTTGTGGTAATAATAGGATGTGCTTCAGCAACAACCATCTACGACTCTGAGAAAGTCCACTTAGATGCACATAAAAGATGAAGCAATTACCTGAAATCTTTGTTAACACTTATCATATCATAGATACTAATAAAATTAAATGGAATCATCCAGTATGACAAAGTAGAACTTGCCTCCAAATAATGTGCTTTCCCTGGATGTGTTTTTTTTCCTTGGACTACCTCTTTTGGGATGAGCACTAACAGATCTTTCCATGGCCCTATATTGCGTTCTAGCACCATCAGATGAAGGAACCTTTGGTTCTATTTTATCCAATCTTGAATTTATTTCCTTTAGCTGAAAACATCAAATGAGGCAAAGGAATGATGATCACGATGTTATGTCAGCACAGCCAACGTTAAATTTGGATAACCATGGAGAATGCAACAATAACGACAAAATAAAACGATAACAACGGAGATCGCCCTGGTTAAGTAATAAAGGACCACATGCATTAGTTCATTACCATATAAGAAGGCAGATTATGGCGCTGCAACTCTTCATGGAACTGAGATCCCATATTTTTGTACATCTCCTGCAGTGAATAGGTAGAATGCAAATTATTAGATTACAGGGAAGTATTTCAGTTAAATACATGTGCAGAGCATCATGGGAAGTCAGGCAGATCAGAAG